>NW_026555343.1:42709741-42778714 GCF_029017545.1 Prosopis cineraria | reverse complement strand
AGGACTAGTTTCAAGGATTGAATCACATATTGGTGTATCTAACATGGGTAGTTTGTGCATTTAATTCTAAGTGATTAATAGGTTCTAATCACTATCACCTAGTCTGATGGTCACTAAGATAGCTTCACACACCAATTGAAGAAGACAATTGAATTTAAAACTAGGTAAGGAAGAACAAGGATGGATGGAAGTGGTGGAATCTAACTTTAAGAAGCTACTTTAATACTTGGTTGATTTCTACATGTTTTCTCTTCATTTGTTTCATATTAAAATCAAATATAAACATGTAAATTCTCTTTTAAACTCTTCAGTTCAATTTTGGAATTTTAATTTGTCATAATTATTCGATGATTTGGTTACAAAATGCTTGCTCCTTGAGAATAAAATGACCTAGGGCGCTCACACTACTACACCTTAGCTTCTTTTAAAAGCTTGACATGACTTAAGACTTTTCAGTTTTCTATAGAGCCAAGATATAAAAGTCAAGAAGATGCATCTTAATGCTTGGAACCAAATCAACAAGCCCAAACAAGACGGAGGTTGGGTATTAATGTTTTGAGAAGATAAAATGAGGCTTTCATTTTGAAATTGTGTTGGGGTTGGTAACTCAATTGAAAAAGATATGGGCCCTTGCTTGAGAGCTACATATCGGTTGTAATTATAGCCCTATTCCTATTCTTTGTAGGCTTCAAGGTTCCTCTTCAACATAGTGATCCATTGCAGAGGTATGGGATTCTTTTATAAGGGGTTGGGGAAGAAACGAAAGATCCATTGGTTTTTGTGGGATAAGTGGTCACCACTAGATAGACCAATTATTAAGTTTGCTCTTGATCCAAATAGTGCCAACTCATTTGGTCAAGTTATGGATCATGTACTTTCAAGTAGTCGTTGGAATATGAAGTATTGGTAGGCCTTAATACCTCCTTAGGTAATACCATGCCTTTGCATACCCAAATTGCCTGTCACTAATGCTGAGAGCTATTTGAGCTGGAGAGACCTACTTTCGATGGGAATTCCTAGTTAAAAGTGCCTATGCATTTATTTCTAATATAATGGTGACAAATAGTTCCTCTCTTTGAAGGAAAGTTTGGAAGTAGCAAATCCTAAGAAAATTAAGTTCTTCACATGACAAGTTTTTCATGAAAGATTTGTCATTAACTCACTCAGAGTCGAAAAAGGATTGTCAAGGATATCCCTGTACCCTTTTGAGTGCGATTATGAAAAACATGTCATGCATATTTTGAGAGATTGTGAGAAAGTTAGAGAAGTGTGGTAAAGTTATTTTGAATGCTAACTCTTTTTCTAGTTTTTTTCATGGTAATTTACAGGATCGGCTTAATTGAAACTTGAAGCACAACCGGGCAAAATGGAGTTTGGCTCGTGGCCTTAGGCAAAAGTTTATGCTTTGTCTTGCTGGTTTTTTTGGACCTCTCGGTGTAAATTTGTCTTCGAGAGGGAACACACTATCTGCTACCGAGGTTATTCACAAAGGCAATTATCTGCTGCTGGAAAGTGTTGTTAACAATGAGCTGTGGCGCAAAGTCTTCCAGGAGCTTGCGCCACAGGAAAGCGTTTGGACTTCTCCACCCAGTATTGTGATTCGTGTAGATGTGTTCAGCCACAAAAGCGTGCAGCTTGCGGCGGGGTCCTTCGTAATGGCCATGGCGATTGGATTATGGATTTTAAACAAGATTTGGGCTATTGCTCTGTTACTGAAGCTGAGTTGTGTGCCATAAAATCAAGTCTAATGGTGTCCAAGCAACTTGGATTTAGAAAAAAATCCGACTTTTTTGAATGAACCCTAAGATTAGTTTGGTTCCACAGGTTCCTCCCATCTGCTTGGGAAGATTTTTGAAGGATCAGCATTTAGCTCATCCTCGCCTGACCGGTTCTGGTTATGCTGCTTAGATGTTTGCAACCCTTTAGTCTTTTTTTTTTTTTTTGATACATATAAAAAAAGAAAAAATAACAGTCCTCTGAAATTGAAAGGAACTGCCGATCAACTTCGGATCATTAACCAACGTCGGTTTGAACAATCTAACAAAAGCTCGACCGAATGATGATGATAAAAGATAGATATTTTAAGTTTTCCTTTCACCCATCATCTCTTACTCTAACCTACCAGCTACAAAAAAGAAATATATGATGATAACATTTACGAGAGGTGACTTTAACGTGATGGACCATAAGTAAAATAAAAGCGTGAATTTTTTGCGCAGATCGAGTTTATAAAAAACATCAATAAAACCAAAACTATTGAAGCAAAAACGAAGAACAAGAATCAGTTCGATTCCGAGTTCAGAACTCACCGTGCTGAAATTTTTTTTTACTGATTTAATATTAATCAGTTCATCTGATTGTGAGTGCCGAAATTTTTTAAGGAAAAAGATCTATGAAGTTAAAAACAAAATTCAGGGGACGTTTGTGTAATTTACTCCATATATATTTACTCGAGCTTGAATTACCTATAAAACAGAGCTGTGGTAGAATTAGAATAGCTGCATACTGATTTATTGATGTAGGAATATTTGATTAATCATGTGACATTTTTGTTACTTCCTGGCCTATATCATATACTGCAAGGAATTTTCCAAAAGTGTTACTTATTCTAGTTTCTACTGTACGCACAATAATCCGCATATGGAACAATTGTACATATTAAGTTAATCAAATTCACAGTTAAGATATTTCATACACTCCTAACCAAAGCTTGAAATCAAGTTTCAGGATCCAAAGGCTAAGACTAATAATTCTGTGAAAAAGGTAGAGGAAGAGAATGAACATCGTGATTTGGCACAAATATAGAGTTTCGAAAGGAGAGCAAGTCAGATTTTCAGATGCCACAGGTTTCTGTCAAGTAATCATAATGTTCCAAAGGGCAAAGGAATGAAGGCGGAGAAGCCAAAAAGGAATAATAGTTTATTTAATGAGTTTCATTTCAGCTTTTGACTTTCAGTACTGTGCTACCAAACTTTTATCCGAAAGCCTCTTGTTTGCTGTCTTTCATGTTTCAACTTCAAACACCGGCCCTTGCCTTTCCATTATCCTCCCTTTTTGACTTATTTATAAATTATTTTTATTAATTTTATTAATATCAATATAATAAAAGTGTAAAAAATAAAAATAAGTGAAATTTTAAACATAACTCTTAAATAAAAAATAAAAAATAAATCAATCATATAATATTATTTTTTATCTTTCTCTCTCTTACTTTTTAAAAGTAATCTGAGAATTTTAATTTGAAACAAAACAATTCCATCAACAAATGACTTATAAAATAGATTAGATTATGTTTTTAGAGAGTGACTTATATACTGAATCGGAAGAGTATTATTATTATAATACAGACCTCATTCTTGTGCTCTTCATTAATCTTTCTTGTTTTAATCTTCCCAACATTCCATCTATATTATATATTCAAATACTTGTTCACTGTTAGAGACAACAATGCATGCTGTGTATATCTTTTTCTTTGCCAAATGAATCTGTTGGTTATTTAAGTTTATTTTAATTATTAATTTGGTCTCTCTAATTTAATATTTTTTAATTTTATCTTTTAAATTTATTTTAATTATCAATTTACTCCTTATTATTTGAAAGAAGAGGGTAGCACTATTTAAATTTGTTGACTTTGGTAGCAGAATATTGAATTAGTAACCATGCAAATTAACAAAAAGAAGTGTAATTATTTATGGTAGAAAAAAATACAAATTCAGAAACTTAAAAAAAAATCAAAATCCAACATAAAGGAGTATGTAAATAAAAAAATAAATTAATTTGAGGGTCAATTTATTCTTATTTAGCTATATATATATATATCAAATTATTATTATACTTTGCATATCATATTAAGAGTTAATTTATGTTTTAAAAACTAAAATAGTAGCGTGGTGATTTTAAAAGACGTAGCTCAACTGATGAAACTAATTAAATTTTAGGAATTAAACTGACAGGAAACAAATTATACTAAAAATTTGACCAGTAGCACCTAATGTGAATATCGGTTTGATCTGATATTGTATTTTTTTTATTATTAATTGACAATTGATGCGATGGGCCAGTACTTGAACTTTCTTATATATATATATATATATATATTTATATCTGTTAACTGCCTCAGCTTACTCTCTCTGATGCATGAGCCAGGTTGACTGAAAAGGTGAAAATCCATGTTTCTGAACTTTAAAAATATTAAAATAATAGATAATTTCACCATCAAAATATCCACGTATACTTAAAAGTTTCTGCCAGCTGTGCTAAGAAGAAATTTAGAGATTGAAACATGAATTAAATGAGAGCAAGAGCTTAAAAAGGAATTGTGAAATACGTGAGGCTGTGGCGAAGCGGAAGGAGGACAACTAGAAGTCAAAGGAAATGAGGCTTATTTTGTATGTTTGGTTGGACCTTCCGTTATCTATCTTGCTCTGTTCCTCACGTCCCTCGAATCTCTCTTCGATGCCATGTCCCAACAAAAGCAAACTTCAACACTAATCTCTCCCCCGTCTCATCAACCTTGCTTTTTCCCTTTTGGTATGTTATGTATTTAATCCTTCTCAGCTCTGTTCTCCCTCATTCTCATCCCTTCTCCTCTTCTTCTCCCTCTCTTCTTCTTCTTCTTCTTCTTCTCTCTCTCTCTTGTCTTTGCCACTGCTAGAAACTAGAAAGTTAAAAAAGAAAGAACCATGGCCAAAAGCGGCGGAAAGACGAGTAGCTCTTACTCTGCTGAAGGTGAATCTTCCTCTCTTCTTTCTTATCGCTTCCGTTTTAGTACCGATTCCAATTCTGGGTTCTACCCTTTTTCGGTTTGAGTCTTCTTTTGACCTGTCTTACATCCAATTGGTGAAAAGTCCATGAGACATTTTGCATGCAAACCTTGTCCGATATATCACTATGGTTTTGAGTTTTGTCCTTCTGCTTCTATTTTGATGCTATGTTCGGTTCGGGGTTTTTTTCCCTTCCTCGGTTAAAGTTCTTTGAGTGATTTTGCATGCAGACCTACCTTTCTCTACTCTTCCTCTTGCTTCAATTCTGGATTTTTCCCCTTCTTCGGTTCAGATTTTAATTTGGCTTCGCTTCCGTGACACCTGGTTGATAAAGTTGTATCAGAGATTTGCATGCAAGCCCGCTCTGCTATATATTCCACTGGCTGCAACTTTTCATTCCTTTTTCTGGTTTTTTCTTATTCTTTTTGCAATTTTATACCCGATCCAATCCTGACTTCTTCCTTGTCTCTCACTGGTCTCTCCATCCTTCACTTCGGTGGCTGTTTGATTCAAGTCTTATGAGAGGTTTTGCATGCAAGCTATGGTTCTGATATATACTTTCTTAACTTCTTTTGACAATTTTCTATATTCTTTTGTTTTCTTCCTGTTTGTGTCCTAGTGGGTACCGTTCCTGTTACCTGAATCTCATGATCAAACATAATTTTTTAATTTCTCAAGTTTCTGGAAAGAAAAATAAAACTTTGACATGCCAAAATTTCCATCTTTACTGATTATTATGAGGTCGTTGTTGGCAGAGGTGAGTAGCATTGAATGGGAGTTCATTAACATGTCAGATCAAGAAGAAGATCTAATTCACAGAATGCACCGACTTGTTGGAGACAGGTAGTTAAATCTTGCTTCAAAATCAATCAATATCCTTTTGCTGAAACTTTTGAGCTACAAAGTGTGATGAATGTCAACATGCATTGTGGTCTTGTATAACAATATATCTGCATCTATAAAGCTGTTGAACTTTGAAGCAGCCATTAATGAATCTGAAATATTCGGAAAACATAAAACAACATTAATTGTTGTGAGCATGTGCGTGCATTAATGAATGCCTGTGTTGTGTGAAATGCAGGTGGGGCCTGATAGCTGGGAGGATTCCAGGACGAAAAGCTGAGGAGATTGAAAGGTTTTGGATGATGACATATGGAGAAGTGTTTGCCAGCAAACGAGAACAACTCAACAGACGAAGCTCTTCATGTTAATCATTCTTCATTCCTTCTTTTCTGTTTTTCTATCTTTCTGCTTTTCAAATCAATACCGTCATACTCTGACCCACTTATTATGGCTTGCATGTGCTTTATGGTTACATACATCAATCTACTTCTTATCTATTTATATATGTATATATTTTTTGGTTTTAAGTTCTCATCCATATTTCACTACCCTGTAAAATCCTCTCATTCTTGCGTCTCTCTCTCTCAATCTTTCTTTTTTGATAGAAAAAGCAACAAAACTATAACGAAACGGGGAAAAAAAACAGAAAAAGTAAACTAACAGTCATCTTCATGGAATGGCCTTGTAATCGCGTGCTCGATCCTGCTGATAAATCCTTCTAATTCAAAAAACAACAATCTTTAGAGGTGCTTAAGACTCGAAAGTAATGAGTAAACACACGATAATGAGGCTAGATTTTTTCTTTTTAATCCTTCGTTCAATAGAGTGAAAAAAATTTTCACTGCTGGTGAAGAACATTTACTCGTACATTAGATTTTATGTTATTTATAGTTCTTCTAAATATTTCATAAAGACTGTATTGCTACTTTTAAGTTTATAGAAATTTTTAGTCCTATGAGTAAATTATGTAAATTTCTTCTTATTTTTGTTAAAATTATATAAATTAATTTTAAATAGAAGTAACGCAAATTTAAGTTCAACAAAATTTAACTTACTTTTTGTTTAATTTCCAAAAAAATTTTTTGCGTTAATTTAAATGATATGATGATAAGCTTTTTTAAAAAATAATTTTTTTAATTTTAATTAAAATAAAAAATTTATGAAATTTCTTATATGAATAAAAAATTTATGGACTTGTATAATTTATTTTATAACTATATTTATTCCTCATGCGATGCATGAAATATTTTAATATTTAAAAGGTAAAAATAAAATTAAAATATAAAAAAATTATTTCAGTCTACTTAGAAATTAGAATTAGAATTTTTTATTTTTTTAAAATAAATGTAAATGAAAAATTATTTTATTTTTTATATACATATTAAAGATATTAATAATAAATTATTTTATTTTAAATGAATTGTCCCTAGGATAAATATATGCCAATTTTCTATTCTTGTGCTCTTCTTTTAATCAATACGAGAGAAATTTTGAAATTAAATTAAAAATAATTTTACTATTAAGTTCTGCCCCATATAATTTAATTTTTTACTCGTCCTCACATAATTAATTGGAGAATATAATTTATCACTCAATAAATACTATTAGATCTATTATTGTTGCTCTTATAAATTAAAAATCTAAGTAACAACTTCTTATTTATTATGTGTTACTCTCATGCATAATAAAAAATATAAACAATGTTTTAATTCCTCATCTCTTTCAAATTAAAATAAATTATCTTAATTTCTTTTAGAACATGTTGGCCCATTCATCGCTCTAGGAAAAATAAAAATGCACTATAATAAACTATATACTATAATTTATGTCATAACAATATTTATAAATCATAATTATAGCCAAAATTAAAAAATACATAAACTAAATTAGTCATAAACATCAACTTATCTTACCTCAACCCAACTTATTTTATAATGTTACGTTGTACATATATCAAATATAAATAATAATTTCTCATCCTTGACCGTATTATTCTCACATAAATTAAAATTTAAAAAATAAATTTTTTTATTTTATAATTTTTTCCATGTATATGTTGATAGCATAAATAACATATGGAACTGTGTTTATTAAAATCTATATGTCAAATATTTATTTTCTTGTGCATATTAAAAATATAAAGAATAATTTTTATTATTTCATTAAATTTTAAAAATAAATTGTTTTATTTTATACATTTTCTATGTATATATTAAAACATGAATAACATATATACTCCGTGTATATTAAAATCTATGTATAAAAAATTCTTTACCCGATGTATATTAAAAATATAAAAAAAAATTATTTCGTGATGCACCACCTTTGCATAAATTTAAATTTAAACAATAAAGCATTATTTCCTCAATTTAAAAATATAAAATATTTTTTGAGGAGTTAAATGTTAAAAAATATAAAATATTTTTAGCCTTTCAAAATATAATTATTGCCTTTTTTAAAAAAAATATCCCTAATTAATAAATTATTTTATATTTATTTTAAGATAAAATACCTTATTAAATAGGAGTAAATATGAAAAGATATAGTTAATTTGAAAATAGATGTGAGATTTGGTCAAAATACCTTATTATATTTTTGAATGGAGAGAGTATATTTTATAATTTATTGTCTTACGCATATGAAGAAAGCAACAAATTATTTTATTTAAAAATTTTTATTTTGTGTATTCCCACAGAAATTAAAATTTAAATAAACTTATCATTTTTGTTTACTTTATATTTTATTCTACGATTTATTATTTTATTCATATAAAAATATAAGGTAAAAATTATAGATCCAACACCTATTATTTTTTCTATAAGTCTCATATTCATATCAATTTTACATTATGAGTCTTGCACCTATTTTTATTACAAGTGCTATATGATATTTTCATCCCACTATAAATTTATGGCCAGATAAATACTTTTTACATTATTATCTTATACATATAAAATATATAAGTACCAAATGATAGAATTTCATACCTATTATTTTTATTATAGATCTCATATTTGCCATTATTTTTTCACTATAAAACATATACTATTGCGAGCCCTGCATAATAATCTCTAAAAGTATAAAAAATAATAAGTACTCCTACTGTAGATCAATAGTGGGATGATGTATTTTACAATATAGAATGATGATATACAGTTTTATGATTTTTTAAATTATTTAATTATCACTTGAGGAGAATCGAGAACGTAAAATTTTCTGTAGAAAAATTTGTAGAAACGGATGTTAGAAATTTTTGATTTTAAATATATAATGTTCATTATTTTTTATATTAACTAGATATATAGTCCTTTCGGTTACATGAATACATGGAGTTGGAGATGGAGTTCGAGGGAGCGATTTTTATGATTTGTAATTTCGTGTATAAAAAATGTGTTTGTCTATGGGTATGATATGCGAACTAGCTCCTCAGATATTCAGTTTGAAAAATGAGTAATACAATAGATAACTTGTAAAGAGTGAGAGTGTTGTAGATTTTATATTTGATAAGTTATCATGGATTAATGTTAATTAAACTGTGATAAGAATTATTAATCCAGCAGCTGAACGAGTTCGTCTAATTATCTAATAATAAAATATTAAAGTAGATTTTCGGTGTCAAACAAATATCAAGTCGGGTTGACATTAGTGATGTTTGTGGGAAAAGAAGTCTCCATTAGACAAAGCATAAACCTTGCTGCACGCATATATATAACACCTTATCACGGACCAGAGAATACAGTTAAAATATAGGAAAATCTCAATAAAATATTAATATAATAATCAGATTTTTCAAATTCTCATAATTTTTTTAAATTTTTTAGATCTGACATTAATAATTTTAAATTATTTTTTTAAAATAAAAATAATGAATTTGGCTTCATTTTTAATCACAATTTTTATTTTAACAATAATAACTTTCGTTATGTAAATTGTAAAAATTAAATAAAAAATTATAATTTTTTATATAAAATTTCTTTCATGATTGATAAACCAATTTTAAAATTAATTCTAATCATAATTTTTACTTAAGCAATTACAACTTTGATTCTGTAAATTATAAAAATTAAATAAAAAATTACAACTTTTTATGTAAAATTTCTTTTATAAAGAAGTTTAAGTTTTGAAAATAACTAATCACAACTTTTATTATATAAATTGTAAAAATTAAATAAGAAACTATAACTTCTCACATGAAATTTATTTTATCATTAAAGTCCAATGTCTGAAAATAACTAATTACAATTTTTATTTAAGTAATCACAAATTTTAATCTGTGAATCATAAAAATTAAATAAAAAATCACAACTTTTCATATGAGCAAGTTATTTTTTTATTATTTTAAAAAATGGATAATTTTTTCAATTAATTTAAAATTATTAATGTCAAAAATATACCTAAAAACTTCAGAGAAATTATGACATTTTGACAGATTCAATTATCATATATATATATATATATATTCCGGTGAAATTTTTTTGTCATTTTTCCTTAAAATAAATAGATATGTTTGAAACTACTCCCTCCATCCGTATTTATACAAGAGGTTGTTTAGAATCTTCTTTTATCTCTAAATATAATAAATTGTCAGCATATTTTTTAATAAATAAATCATTATATCCTTGTTACATTGAAAAGGAAAAAATTAGTGCTTTCATTAATTTATTTTTAAAAAATAAATTTATTTTTTATTTATAATAATTAGATACAAAACTAAAATGTTACTGTGTTTTTAAATAGATAACTAATTTGTATTAATTTTTATAATTTAATTAAAAATATCCCATATATAAAGACAACGGGAGTGATTTCATTTAAAGAATGTTCATATTGATTGTTTAATACATGGTGACTGTGTATTTAATGATGCTAAATTATTAAAAATGTAAAAGGAAAATTTTAGTGGACACACCACACACGAGACGGGAAGTTGTTTCTTGCACTTAGGTTCAGAAAAAGACTCGTTTATATTATAAGGAGATTGGAGGCAGCAGTGTTTAATGCGGTTGACATTTATCCTATAAAAATATGAGTTTTATTTCACTATATTTCCCTTTTAATTTATAAGATATTTTTATACTAATAAAATTTATTAAATATATTATATAGTTTTACATTTTTAAAATAAAAATATAATATAGGTCATTTGTAAAAAATTATTTAAAAAAAGATGATATATGAGAAAGGACAATATCAAAATAGTATTATTAATAAAATATTAATTTTATAAAGCGTTTTATATTTTATAACATCAAATTTTTTTTTAAAAAAAGTATTTTATGAATTGAAAGAAAGAGAGAGTACTAGTACATCTCTATAATAATGCAAGATCTTTGTTAGTGAATAATGTTTGAATATCGATATACATGCTCTTTAAACTGAAAAGTGTGAGGTACGTCTTTACTGTGGTAAGTTGGGACAAGTTACTTAAACTTTTTCACTCCCTTTCCACCCGCCACATTTGTCCGCTACCACCTTTAATGCTGTTTCAAAATATTTGTCCATTCAGGTGGGGAAAAATCAATGCAACTTTAAATTTTTTTTCCCCTCCTTTCCTTTATATTGGTGATATAAAAGTCAACGGAGTTAGACTTTATTTTCTCACACACTTTTACATTAAAATTAAATAGAGGAATCCAAAACCACTTTTTAAAAGTCTGAACTTGATTTAAAAAACAAATTTAAAAACTAAAAAAATAGAAAATTTTCTATCTTCAGAGACAGAAGAAGTAAATGAGTCTTACGAGAGAGAGAGAAGGGGGGGGGGGGAGAGATGTAACTAAGTGTCTATCAATGATTTTTGATTAATTTGAAGTCGTTTGTCACGCATCATTAAATATTAATTAATAACTGAGCATAACAAGATTTTTTTTTTTATTTGAGATGCACATAGTGAGTTTTTTTTTTAATGAAATATTCTGCTCGTTTCACACGCCGAACACGCATTATTCATTTTTCCTCTTCCACTTCTAAATGACTCGACTCGCGGTTTTATTTATTTATTTTCCCTTAAAAAGTTTGACTCACCGTTGGAGTACCATCCTAACTAATTTATTTTATTTTAATTTTAATTTATCGACATGATTGCAGTAACGTAGAAGTTTGCATTTCTATATTCTTTATTGTAATATTTTATTTCTGTATATTTTGTATTCTATATTAGAAAAAGCTTTTTTATTTTTTTATTTTTTATGTTTGGCAATAAAGAGGGCAAGGCGCATAAATTAATTCTGCAAAGAGAGGGGGATTCAGATGCCATACAATGATGTTGAACGATGTGAGGAGGGCCACTATCTAGAAAAGAGGAAACGGTTTCCAGGAAGATGATAGGAGGGAGGCATACAATGTTTGATGGTTTTTTGAAAGTTGGATTCAAAGACATGTTCCTCCATATCCAGAACACATTAGAAAAGCTTTGTCATGTGATTCCGGTTTAAATGTTTACAGGAAGGTGTTGGAGAAGACTACTGTTGCTAGAGCCCATCATTTTTGAGATCCCCATCACATGAATGGCCTGTTCACGTAACATTATCAAGCCCATCAAGTTTCTCATAGCTGGATTTTGATCCAACTTTCTACCCAAAAACATTTCCTCCAAATCTATTTATTTTTTGGGTAAGTTTTGTATATGCGTCAACATCTAAAAAAATTAAAAGAGGGGGGGCAAAGTAACAAGCGTTAGTCTTAGTGCAAAGGATTAAACATGAATTTTTTTATTTCAGTCCGTATGAATATAAAAACTGTTGTTGGGAGAGTTATTTTTAATCGGATCTAATCAAGTAAATATATAAAAAAAGAGGGGGAGCGAAAAAGTTCCTCGGAGTGGCCCAGAATCCGAGTAATGATTATCCCTCGGATTAAAAAAATTAAGATAATTAGCTTTTGAAAAAGCAGGTACTCTTTTTTTTTTTTTTTGACCAGTAAAAAGCAGGTACTAATGACGCTAATTTTGTGGATTCCTAACAACCATGTCATAATTGACACATGATAATGCAACCAAAATACTAATTGAAAATTCAAAAGCAAGTCGTAGTAGTGCTCCTTCGACAAAAGCATTAATTAATATCAATATAACTAAAAACTATGAACTCTTTTGGGCAACTAAAGAATACATGTACCTAATTACTTATAGGTGGCGTTGGGTGCTGTAACAGTTAAAAATTAAAATTTTATAGTGTAACTAAAAAATAATATATACAAGCCGAAACAAAATTTAAAAAATGTAAAGAATATTAAATACACTAATAATAAAAATATCTAAAAGATAATTATACCTGTGTGAAGTCGAGAAGAGATAGGAGACATAGGATCGCCTTTACATGATACAAAAAGCGAATGAGATATTCCTTTTTATAGAAGCATTGTATGTGGCTTCAATCATGCATGTGCTCATGCTCTTGTCAATGTACAAAAAGCATTAGTAACATTGCTTACGCACATTTTACTCTTTTTCAAGATAAGATCAAGTACTAACTTTATATATATATATATATATTTTTTTTTCAACAAAATTTAAATACTAATTTATTTTTTGGCCACAAATATTAATTTATTACGTTATGAAAAATTAATTCTTTTCATTAAATTTAATTTTATGAGTACTGTCATAATTTATTTTAGTAATCTTAAAAGCATTTTATATATAAGCATAAGCAAACTTTTTACCACCAAATCAATTAACTTTATGTGAAAAATGAGCATGAAGTGAGAAGTCTGCAGTTTAATCATTGTCATACAACAACAATTCTAAGCTACTCGTTACCTTTTCCCTCATCAATGTCAACATTTTTTTTTTGTGGAATATCAATATCCATATTTTTTTCCAATAAAAAGATACAAATATGTTAAAAATATAACATTATTTATAAATAACATTAAATCAGTTGTGCGTATTACATGAAGAGAGTGCAAGAGGAACAAGCTACACTATTGTCTACCTATCTATTTACAATCTAAAAATAGTACAATTTGTTAAAATTTCGCTATGTGAAATTGATATTAATTAATAATATATACTGTACTACTTCCTCATCTTAATTTATAAGATATTTATACATAAAATTACACATATCAATAAAATTTATTAAATATACTTTACAATATTTTTAACTATAAATATAAATTTTTAAAAATATTATTAATTTAATATAACATTTTTTGTGAAACATTAAATAAAGGGATAATGTGATAAGGAGGCAATGATAATATTGGCAGAAATATAATTAATAAAATATCACTTTTACCAAAATATTTTATACTTTAAAACGTTGAATAATCTTTAAATGCATTGGGTTTAGGGCTTTTTGTTGTGTTTTTTCTCTCATTTATATTTTGTTTGTTATACTTGATTTGTTTTTGTAAACCTTTTCATTTTTATTGATATTTCATATTTATAGAAAATATAAAATAACCTTCAAATATATTTTATAATTTGAGAAAAAAGGGAGTAAAATATATAACAGATCTAACTATTTATAAATTATAAATAATTCAGTTGATAAGCATATTGCAACAAAAAAGATTGTGACATTTAAGTCTTCTACAGGACATACGCTAACCGAATATTGACTTTTATAGCCCCCCATTTTCTTCCAAATGACTTCTTTAGCTTTTCGTTGGGACCATAATCACTTTCACAGTTGTTTCTGGATGATAATGACTTTTCAAAGCTTTTGTTCTTGGCCGGAGACTTTTTATAACTTTTAAGTGCACAAAAATTATAAAGAAAACTTTGGGCCTGTTGGCTATTATAGACTTCAGATTACATTGTTAAATGACATATTTACAAACGTTAAGCCTAAAATTAAACTATAATCATTCTAAAAACAATGCTTGTTATGAATTATTATAACCTAATTAATGAGGTATATATTAATTAAGTATAACATCAACTGTAAAATTGTTATTTGAGAACATCAAAGCTCAAATTCCTGTTAGGAGAAATCCTTACATGCAGTGCGAGACTATGCCTCAAATTGGATTTTTTTTTTCAATAAAAAGATACATGTGATCAATTAAAAAAAAATTATATCAGATTGAAAGATTTTGCTATTTGCTGAGTTCAATCTAGAAAGCAGAATAATAAGGTGTGTTTAAAAATACACATACCTCGGATAAGTGAGATATGTATATGCGTTTTACCAAATCCTCCTTCCATCAATTTTAACTAATTTTTTAATATTTTAATTTTTAAGAGAGTTAATTAAGATTAATTGCATTGATATTTGTTTTACCAAATATAAATAATAATTGGGGGGAACTAGGGGAAATGAAAGAAAACTGTGGTGTGAAGTGCAAAGCCTGTTTGTTTTAATTTCATTAACACAATTTTTTTAGAAAAAAATAATCTTGGGAAAATTTAAAATATTTTTTGAACTATAAAAACATATTTTATTATTATATTTAAAATATGCAAATGATAATGAAGTCTTGTAAAATATAATAATTATTCTCAAATTTTTTGAAACCTTTTTGACATTAATGCCTTTTGTAAAATAACTATAATAACCCTCATTTAAATATTAGTAACCAGTTTGATTTAAGTAATGATTATTTTTTTTTACAACGATTAAAATGGGATAGCAAATGCAAGTTTTTCTATGCAAATTTTTAATTATTGAATTTTAATTGTTGTAAATATCAATAACTAATATAGTTTAATTAATGATTAATTATCTTCTAACAATGACTAAAGTGAGGTAAGTAATTACAACTTCATCTCTATAAATTTTTTAATTATTAAAGTCCAAATATTGTAAATATTAATAACTATTTTAATTTAAATAATGACTATAAGCAACAACTAAAACAAAATAACAAATGATAAGTTTTGTGCTACAAATTTTTTAACCATAGATATGTTTCTTTTTTATTTTAAATTAGGGGCATTATAATTATTTCACAAAAGACATTAATGTCTGAAAGGTTCAAAAGGATTTGAAAAGAATTATCATATTTTATAGAGATTTTATTGTCATTTATATATTTTAGAAAAAAAATTTGTCATTTTACCTATTATGAATAGTTTCTAAATTTTTTTTTTGTTACTCACATTATTTTTTTATTGGAGGCAATTATGTTCAAAACACGATCAGAGAATGTGAGATCATTTCAATAAATATTTAAGCTTTAATTTATCACATTATAAGAGACTAACTCTATCCATTAGACCCAACTTTGTTGGTAAATATTTTAAGTAGCATTCTTGAGGAAAAAATAGATTTTATGATTACAATTACGAAACACAACATATATAACTTTGTGTTTTTTAAAATCTTTAAACAGTACATTACACTTTAGACAATTTGAAAATTATTCTTTTTAACTTCAACAAACCAGCCATACAAATATAGCTTTAGGGCCAACTATATATAAATATTGGTTTTGGGCCACAACAAATGTAGCTCAAAGTAGCTAAATAAATTTTGCAACTTCAAAAGTTAAGCTCTTATGAAATTTTGAAAATGCAATTAGTGTGTTAGAACTTATTATACTCTTTTCAATCCTTATTATATTTTTTTTTTGGTAAAATCCTTGTTATATTTTTAACTGACTTATTGTATGATAAACTTAACCAACTTCACACGAAATAATAAATTGTAGTTGTATTTTTAAAATTGTTAAAAAAATATGTAATTTTTTATTTCTGCCTTTCCTTGCAATTAATAACCATAACGAATTATAGTTTAGAAATTCAAATTATAATAAATAAACAAGAATAACATTGAAAAATATTAATTACTTTAATTTTGTCTTATGTTAAGGACTTTTTTTTTTCAAAGTTTGCCTCTAGGATAGGAGGGAGTAAATTTTTAATTTTATTCTTAATTATTTTATAATTATGAAAAGAAAATAGAAAAACAAGTGCACCTATAAATATTGCATATTGAAATTATAAATAAAGAATATAATGAGAAAAATTCAACAAGTGAAACATTAAAATGGAAAATGAAATAGAAATTAAACGAGGGTTTGATCCGGAAAAAAAAAATAAAGAAATTAAACGAGGGAGCATGTAAAGATTCTCAATTAGTTTGAAAGCAACATAAGATGGTTGATATAGGAAACTGCTAATTAATGTACGCGTCTATATGCGTCAAGTCAAATGATATTTTGAGAAGTAAAAAGGGAAAGTGGCAAATAAAGACGTTGTCAAGACATTAATGATAATTGAAGGGTTTTAAATTATTAAAATGTCATAAAAGAACTGTGATCTGTATTTATAATTAAAAAATAAACAACTATTAAAATAACTAATGGAATGGTTATCTCTTTTGGAGATCTAGGTTGATACTTTTCCCATCTTGTGATCAAGACTATGATAAAAGCCTGTTTTGTAAAGCTAATTGAAGGTCAACAAATGCAATCTCTAAGTCTAAGAAAATTGCTTTTGTTTTACACTAGTGTGAGAGCCTCCTTTTCCTTCCTTGCGCAAACCATTTCTAGGATTGGATTAAAATTTCTAAAACCAGTGAAGATATTTGCAATTATGTTCTCCATGTTGTGCCAACTGAGGGAATAGTTTACAGGAAAGTTACATTTGTTGTGGAACCAATCGAGGCTAGTCAAGATCAATGGGCCACATTACTTTGAAAGCCTTCCAATTAGAGTTCCTTTTGTAATTGTAAGCCCTGTTGAGCTTGTTGAAGTTTTACAAATCACTATGCTTTGCTTGTGGGTGTGTGCTACAAACCTGATTGAAAAGGGTGCTTGTTACAATCTTAAACAGTTCTTTTGGGTCTAGTGCCCCTAGTGTAGCAGGCTTTAACTTATGCCCTAAACCCATAGGTCACTTCACTTAGGTTTATCCTCTTGAGGTACCCTGTGGGGGCTAGTACCACTTCGATCCATCAACTCACTTTATATCCATTTATGCCTCATACTGATTAGACACTTCGCTCGAATGTCGTATAGTAACCAATGAACCTTATGTCTGCCCTGCCTATTGGGAAAACCTCCATCAATCTGCCGTTTAGGCATCTTTTAGAGGTCTTGCAGACTATAATACATGATGGCAACCAAAGAGGTGGTGAGACTAACCATAGGAATATATTCTACTAAGGAATATTTTATAATAAAACTTAGAGCTTAGTCTGTCGACTCTAGGAGGGGAAAAAAGAATTATGATCAACCATCATCAAAAAGAAAAAGTGCATCCGAAAAAGCCAAAAAGTTTATCAAATATGATCATTACATCCTTAATCTAGATCAGGTTAACTCCTTAATGAAGGCAGAGAGCATCAAATAAGCCAATTGACACTATCATCTGTTTATATCAAATCAAGATTAGATGGATAATGAGAGCTTCAATCAACACAGTCCTTAAAGCTCCATTCATGCTCACTTCTATTCCTAAGAGCCCATCATTTTACTCAAAAGATTTCCCTTGGCAGATCATATTGAATTCCTAGCTAGTCACCATACCAAATCTATCCTTATATTCATATGCTTCTAGCCCTGTGCCTATTTTAAAAGCATTTAACTTTCTCATTAGTCCAGTTGCTATCTCTTCATCCTCAGGCACAGAACTCTTTAAGGCTATAGGCTATATTCTCACTTAGCTATTACTTATCCTTCCTTAGCTGCCTTAAAAGCTTTTCTTGATTACTTTCTTTCAGTAAGGGAAGTTGTAGTTAAAAAGAAGAGAATTAGTCGAGGATCAGGGGCAATTATTACTATTATAAGATAAACTTGGCTTCAGATGGACCAATGCCCTTCCTTGATCTTTGCTCATGCCTATTGCTGCTCTTAGTCATCCCATTGATTTCTATTGAATACGAAAGGTAGAAAGTAAGTCAATCTATTACCCATCTTCCTTCAGCTCCTAGGGCTAGTACCACTTCGATCCATCAATTCACTTCATATCCATTTGTTTTGAGATTTCTTTTCCGTATCATTATTGAACAAAGGAGTTCTACTCTAGCCTTAATTTTGGACTAAGCCCTAAGAGATTGATTAAGCCTATAAATAGCTTTAAAATTTTGCTCCCGTTAGGTGTGATGGCAGGTGAGGTTGTTTAAGGTAATGAGAATTGAGGAAGGCCAAGTAGTCAAGCGTTTATGGAGAGGGCTTAAGAGAGATTGAGATTTTATTCTTTGGGGAAGGTCATACCAGGGAAGTTGTTATAAAAAGAGGTTGAGCTTTTAAGTTCCTCAGCCATATAAGGATCAGGCAAATTGACTTATAGCTTGATAAAGGGCGGATGGAAGGATAGCTAAGGTTGAACATACAACTAAAGGGCATAACTATGTAAATGTAAGGTTTGCTCTAATCTATGGAAGGAAAGAAGGTCCTAGACCTATCTACCCAACCATTAGCTTTATTAAAGCAATACTCCTAAGGTAAGGAAAAGTAGCATAACGCAATTCTCATCGATATGGTGTCCAATCACAATTAATAGAATAAGAAGATTCTCCTTTTCTTACTATGAATTTAATTAAAGCTACATATGAATTTAAGTAATGTTTATTAAACCATGTATTTTTATAATTACAAAATTAAGAGAAGAGTTTCTTGTTAGTTGTGAATATATCAAGATCCATTAAAGAAACTAAACCTCTAAGAATATGAAAAATCAAAAGAAGAAAAGTTCTGTAAGTTTAGTTATTTATTTCTCTTAAATTCAATATGAAAACTATGATAGCTTAATCACGTGCCATTGATTTAATGTGAATATATCATTGTTGTGCATTTCAAGTTATTTGTCCATTTAAAGTCAATTCATGCTTGAATTGGACTATAAAAGTTAAGCTTTACACTACATGACATTTCAAGCTTGAATCAAGATTGATTCACGCTTGGTTTTTTCTTTAGGCACACAGCAAGCTTGCTTTTGTCATTCAATTTATGCATGAATACACTAAGGTTCCACAGTGATTTATCACATAAATGAAGAATGAGAATTCTAAATGATAATTCATGCTTGAAAGACAAGATCATTCAAGCTTGATTTGTCATCCTAAATGGATTGGAGTTTTTGCCAGCAATTTTAAACTTAAGAGTGAGAAGCATTCAAGCTTGATTTGTCACCTGGGCATATTATATGATATTTCAAGCTTGAATCATAAAATGATCCACACTTGATTTGTCACCTGGGCATACTGTATGACGTTTCAAGCTTGAATCGAAAATGATCCATATTTGATTTGTCACTTGTGCATACTATATGATGGTTCAAGCTTGAATCGAAAATGATCCATGCTTGATTTGTCACTTGTGCATGTGAGATGTCTATTTCACATGTGAATGTGTCTATTTCAAGCTTGAAACGTCACCGATAGCTATAATCATTGCATAATGGCTATAAATGGTTATATTATGTCTCTAATACCAATTTCACTCTATGGGCTATAAATATAACAGTCCAAACTTATCTTAACAATGAGATTAAGACCAAAAATGATTGAATTATGAGATTTGCATTCTTTATACTCTTATTATATGAAAATCATTGTTTTTAAGTCAATATTATTTATATCTTCATCATTTGAGTATTAGAGCTTTATTATACTCATCATTGCTCTTAGAAAGAGTTTCAATTAAGTGATTTACATATTCAAAATCATTATAAAGGTGAGGGAGATATCTTTTTTTTAAAATCAAGAGAGGTTATTCTTTTAGAAAAAGAAGCTCACTAGTGAAGTAAGTTGTTGTAAAGGCTTATAAATGTTTGAACTAAACTTGTGGATGTACCATAGTTGCGAGCACCCACTTAAGCTTGTGTTATAATGAAAAAATCTCAATTAATTGTTTGGGGATTGGATGCAGGCTCAAATAGTGGAGTTGAACCAAGATAAATTATAATTTGCACTCTCTTTTCTTAAATCTTTATATTTCTAGCAACCTTAACTTACGCTATGTTTTAGCGTATAAAATTAAATTTGATATATCTACATACTCTAACCTAAACTTTCACTTAGAAATTAATTTTGCACATATTAAGCTTGAAAAAATTACTTTAGCATTAGCATTATTGCAATAAAAAAGTTTAGTACTTGAATTTGCTTAAAATTTTCCTTACACATAGTTTTGTTGAAAAAGTTTTAAAAGAATAAAAAATTCTATAAACACCCAATTTACCTCCCTCTTAGGTATATTGCCATATCTAACAATGTTACTTATAAATAGATAAATAATTTATGAATTTACATATTCATTTACGAATTTAATGATAGTCACTTGTGAATTTTATAAAGGTCAATAATAAATTTATGAAACTTCAATTATGGATGAGTAAATAATCTCATGAATTTATGTATTACTTATGTTTTAGGGATGGTCAATTGTGAATTTAAGGAATATTACTTATAAATATATGAAACATTAGTTGTGAATGAATATAACTAGTCTTAATTGTAAGTCAATGATTTAAGGATTCTCTCATGTTTTTAATATACATTTACAAATAACTTGTGTCATATTCATAAATAATTTTTCAAAAATTCACAAGTGAATATGTATATATTCACAAAACTATTTATATATTTACAATTAACTTTTTATATATTCACAAGTGGTTTTTCTTAAATTCATAACTAACTTTTCTTAAATTCAAGAGTGAATTTCTTTTGGTTATTTGAGCAATTAGAAATATTTTAGTTACCTATAAAATCCATGGTCCTTTTTTATTCACAAAAAAAAGTCCATGGCCCTTTTCTAGCATTTCAATATTTCAAGATCCTCAATTGTCATTAATATCTTTGCTAGGTCCCTAATTGTCATTTTCTCAAGTATAAATGCACACAATTATTTTTTTAATAAAAAAAATTTAGTTGAGTTAGATCCTAGGAGCTTGCTAGAGTCAAGGCATACCTTAAGGCTCAACGAGTGCTTACAAAAATATTTACAATTTTCATCAATAAGATCCTCACATTGATAACGAGATTTGTGTAACATCCTAAGTGTTTGCCTAGGGATTTAATTATGGAACTGGTGAATTAATTGAGGATTTAAAGTAGAATTATTGAGGTTTAATTGAGGGATTAATGTGTGATTGAGGTTAATCAAATATTTAGGGACGTAATTATTATTTAAATTTAAATTAGGCCTAAGATCATATATTTGAATTATTTGAAGTCCAAAATCAGTGTTGGACCAAATTAGGCTCATATTATTTAGCTTAAGTGGAATTTTCCGTCACCGTATCATATGCCACGTAACATGGCACATTTTCAACATTTATTGTTATGTTTGAAAGATAAAACAGAAGTGAGAGTTTTTGGTGAGAGAAGGTGCAAAAATTTATTACTCTACTAGGGCATGTTGGTCTCCATTATTAAGGATTGGATTTTTGGCTCCCAACTAGCCAAGGTAACTTACCTAATATCATTTCTGCCCTTTAATCATTTCTAAATGAGTAAGGCTAGGGTTTGCTTCTTCTTCTTCTTCTTCTTCTTTTTTATGTTGCCCATAGCTTATAGGTTCAAATTTTTGGGCTCATTTGAGTATAAGTACATATTATTTTGTTAATGTCGATGGTGATTATGGTAGTATTGAAATCCAAAACACTAAAGTTGTTGGGTGATTTTTGAGGTTGATTTAAGATTATAGAGGTCATTTAAGGGATTAATTAGTGTAATGAAGATGATTGTGAGTATGTTTAAGGGTTTAGGTGGATGTGATAGTTTTGGATTAATCAAGATTAATTAATCTAACCCTAGAATTAGGATGTAATTAGTGTTAAGCACTTATATTAGTGGTAATTAGCACCACGTTAGTGATAATCAATATTGTATTATGCATAGATTGGCTTTGGTGTTGGTTTGAAAAATTAAAAGTGTTTGGAAATTGTGTTTTGAACCCATTATGGGTTTGTGTGGATAAAATCCTTATACAAAGAAATTTTTGTATGAAACTAAAGCCATTAGCTATACTATATTATAAGTTGTGTAGACACTTAAATCACATAATTTGTATATTTGCAGAGATAGTTCTACCCATTTAAAATTTACTATCATTGTTCATGCTATCATTTTACTAATGCGGCACAAATTTTTAGAATTGTTCCTGTTAAATTTTAACTTCCAAAATGACCCCTTTAGACTCTTTTACTTCAAATAGACTTGTTTTTAGATGAAATAGCCCCTTGGGAACCATGTTTTAACATTATTTTAGTTTTATTTCAATTTATTAGATTTGTAATAATTATTTTGAATGGGAGCCCATTTGGTACAACTTTCTTGATCTAGTAAATTCTTAAATTACCATGGTAGTTCTATTTTAATATGTTAATTTATTTCTATCATAGTAGCTCCTTTTCTCTTATAATGGTTGATTCTAAAAAATATTCTCTATTTATGAAAAATTCTTTTCCACCGTAATAAATTTTTATAAAATTATTTTGACTCTTAATTACCATAATAAATACTTTTTGATTATGATAGGATTTTAAAATGATAACGTATCTTCTTTCTACCATGATAAAGCCTTTATTGCCATAGTAGGATTTTGAGAAACGTTTTTAATTTCTTCTATTATTGTAAATCTTATTTTACTATAGTAAGTGTTTAAAAGTTAAGTTTTGAGATAATCGCTTTAAATTATGAAATAAATCAATTTAAAATCTTTACCAATTAAGTTAACATTTGTTGTGCACATAATTATTTTTTATTGTTTGAGTATATGAAGTAAGATTTAAGAGGTCACTTTTGATCATTGTGGAATAAATAAAGCCCAAAAAAACATTATCAAGTTCATTCAAAAGGATTGAAAGAAAGTAGAGGTGATGATTTATTTCAAGTTCGATTGGCTAGTTCAAATAAATTTAAAAAAAATATTAAAAATAGACTTAATATTTTAGAAAAAAAAACTCTTTATTTGAACTTAGGATTAATGAGTAAAATAGATTCTAAAGTATTGCGCGAAAAGTGCCTAAATCTTGAACTCTTAAAATGTATAAAGTGGACCCTAAACTTTTAAATTCATAACAAATTAAACCCTATCATTAATTTTTTATTAACATTGTTACTATTTACTATGGGGCCCAATCAAATATTAACATGACATTTCTTTGCTAGTGTGTCATTTGTTAATTAACGTAACTGACATTAAACTATTACTTGAATAGCAACTTGGATCCTGAATTTTAAAATTTTGAGCAAATTATTCATACCATTTATGCATAAAATGTTAACTATTATGAAGACCAAATTAGCCTCAGTGTGGCCTGTTGTAGTGAACACATTTTTTGCCATGATGAATGACTCATAATTTTATTAAATGACTCTTTTTACCCCTTTTTTGCAGTATTTTCCAAAAATTGGTATCTCATACTTTCATATGTTTTATAACTTTTATTTAATCTTATTTTATATAATGTTTATTTATTTAATGGTGAAAACTTTAGATTTCATTTAAAAAGAAGTTGAAGTATTAAAGAATTTATAGACAATGGATGCGAAAGTTAATGATTTCATTAACGAATTTTAAACTCAAATTAACTGATTAATTAAAATTCTCTAATATTAAAACTTATTTTCCAATGTAATTCTATATTTTTACCATTAAATAAATAAACATTCAAAATAAGACTAAATCAAAGTTATAGAATATATGAAAGCATAAGATATCGATTGTTGGAAAACATTACAAAGAAAGGGGCAAAGAATATCATTTTACAAAATTATGGGTAGCTCGTGACAACCAATAATGTATTTACCGCGACGGGCTACACTGAAACTAATTTAGTTTACATAATAATTAACATTTTATACATAAATTGTGGAGATAATTTGTTCAAAATTTTAAAGTTCAAGGTCCCACAGTGAACAGTAATAGTGTAAATAAAAAATTAATGATAGAGTTTAATTTATTATAAATTTAAAAATTTCAGCCTATTTTATATATTTTAAGAGTTTAAAATTTAATACGCTTTTCGTACGGTACTTAAATCTATTTTGCTTATTAATTTAGTGTGGTTGTCCAAATAAGTAATACCTGCACACACGATGAATTACTATTCCTTACGCGCCCTCGCTCACCTATCGAGTCTCGGTCACACGCGCCTAACGTCACGAGGGAAAAAGAAAAACCCTTCACGTTCGCCGCCTTCACCTTCGGTTCAGACTCATTTCAGGCGTTCAACAGCTTCTCCTCTTCCCTTCTTCAGCAACAGCGACCGTCTTTCTTCCATCTTCATCCTTCTCCTTTTTTCGCCGGAAACTTCAGAAGCAATCTAAATCTATGAGAGACGGTGGAAGAAGTCGGAAAGATGGGAATGAAAAGCTGAAAACTGTCAAGTTAAAAAATGGGAATAATTGCTCCGGTTAGCGGTGATTTTATTAACCCACCAAACTTCACATTTCTCACTGCGTAGAATTCAAATTTTATATAGTGTCATAAACGTACATTTATAATTTTTCAAATGCTTTTTTCTTATATTTTAAAACGTATTTCTATTTATTTTATTTTCTGTTACTTTAATTCTATAAGTATAAATTTATTATTGCAAGCTAATTTATTTTTTATCTTTATATTT
Organism: Prosopis cineraria; assembly: GCF_029017545.1. Classification (NCBI taxonomy): domain Eukaryota; kingdom Viridiplantae; phylum Streptophyta; class Magnoliopsida; order Fabales; family Fabaceae; genus Prosopis; species Prosopis cineraria. The sequence continues at coordinate 42,753,637 of NW_026555343.1, read as the reverse complement.
CTAAAATATCATCATGAAATTATAGATAATTAATTAACAAGCATATATAAGTTATTTTTATAGTTATATTCCTAGCTTATAAGCTAACCTGATCAAATATCAATGAGAAAAAATATTTTATTGTTAAATTAAATAATTAAATTTTCAAGTTTCATTATTAATATTGATGTAATTTTTATGATTTATCTCATATATTTTAGAGCATGTTATTGTATTTATATTATTTAAAAATTTTTAATTTTTAACTTAAACAATGAAATTAGTTTAAAATAGAGAAAAAAATTTAAAAAAGCTATTAGTATATTCAAGCAAGTCTGAACAAACTTAAAACCCAAGATTGTTACAGTTAGACTTGATTGTATGAGTTTTTTTTTGAAAAATTACGTATAGGTTTCATAGACAAATTTATTTATAAATAAATCTCACAAAATTTAAAAATAATAGTTAAGTCCCTTAGGACCCAAATGTAATTTGAAATTCTAATGCAAAAATAAAAATGCTTCTATAAAAAATATGTTACATTAATTAAATAATTTACAACTACTTCATAAATAATTTACATTTATAATTTTAAGTTTTTATAACTATAATTTCATATATCCAATAATTAAACGGATTATGTATTACAAATATAATATTAAATATATACAGTTACCTCATCAGTAATTTATAACTGTCACTTTAATGTTTTACAACTATAATTTTATATATCTAATAATTAAATTGATCATATCACAAATAAAATTTAATACTAATTGTTTACAACTATATCATCAATAATTTACAATCATCACTTTAATATTTTATAATTACAACTTTAGTATTTTTAACAGAGGCAGTATTATCTTTATGTTCTAATTTTAAATTATATTTAAGTCCGAACTCCCAAGGGACTTGGCTGTGTTTTTTAAATTTTGTAAGACTTATTTAAATAAATATACTTCAAGGACCTATATGTAATTTTTTTTTTTTTACAAGTTTGATCCAAATAAGCCTATTAGAATTGAGCCCGCTCCAACCAAATTATTGTCTCTAAAAGAAAGTACACAGCAACACATAAACCCACACTCATACTCATTTAATCTTTATTACTTATATGTCACTTTCAATATATTTTTGTTGAAACTAAAGAAAATTTTAAAATTTATTAACTTTGTTTAAAAATTTAATAAAGTCTCAACTTTGTTTATATTTTATATATATATATATATATATATTAGTAATATTTTTTTTTCTTTCTAATATTCTCCCTATCTTACAAATTGAATCGGAGAGAGAATATAATTAAAGTTGCGCGGACATTGTCACTTGGAGAGCGCAAACTGGAAAAGTATGTGCACTACAAATAAAAGTTGCAAGGCCCAGCCAAGAAAGAAAGAGACGATACCTTCAACTTTCTACACTACCGCAGAATTATTTGAGAGATATAGACAAAGCACGGTTCTTTCAACGTGAAGACAATTAACACTAAAACATTGATTTTTTTTTTGTGAGAATATTGTGATTTTTTTAACCCTAATTCAGATATCACAGTTTAACTGCTAATCGAATGCAAGAGTGATTTTTAAAATTTTAATTCTGTTTCTAAGCTATAATACATAGTCATATCTTTTGAGCCTTGAGGAAGGAAGAAAAATGAATAAATAGATAAGAAATATGTATGTATATGCATGCATGCATCCTAAAATTATAAATTATCAAATAATTAAATATATATACTTTTTGTGTAAAAAACTAATTAGCTATATAGTATACTCAATTATCTATAAGAAAAAAATATACAATTATCACAGTTTAGCCATTAAACCATGAACCAGTGTTTCAATCACAGGAGCACGAAAATGCTAGTGGAAGGCGCGCTTATGTACCGAAAGTATTTTGGGAACTATAAACGCACGCGACTGTATTCCGTTGGCTGAGTTTTGTAAAATTGAAGGGGCCACGTCTGGATTAAAATTGTGGAATAGAAAACATATATAGATATAATAACATGCAGTCACCAGAAGAGGATTCATTTTCAGTTTTGAAGAGGATTGTTAGTGTTAATTGAAGAGGACGAAACTTGGACAAGTACACAACACACGCAGAACAAAAGTTGTCAGACCCAAACAAGAAACAAGCAGACAAAACCTTCTACTTTCTACGCCACGGAACTATTAGAGACGCCAAGACAAAAGAAGGTTTCATATCTTAATTATGAGAATTAATCAATTAACACATGCTTTCAACCATTGTTTTGATTAAGAACCATATACTGGATTGGATCTGTTATATTTTCGACTGGAGTTGTTAATGACCTAGTTTTAATAAAAAAAATATTTTTGATTTTCATAATTAAACTGGATTAGACTTGAATTGAATCATTATTGAGTTGGAAATTGAAATTGAGCCAGAAATTAAAAGATTTTTTTTTTTAAAAATAGACTAGTCTAAACCCAATATAAAAATATTTAAAATTTTTATATGCTTATGAGCTTGAACCTACTCATACTCGATTTAACTAAGATCTACATTTATTTAATAAGTTACAAAATTATAATTTATAATATTATTTATTTATGGTCATATTGTATTATTTTATTAATTGCTAGACTAAAATATAGTGTATTGATAATTAATTCATAGTTTTTAAAAAATTTTAGTTGAAACTTTAATTTTTTTAAATTTTTTTACATCTTTTTAATTATATCCTCATTAAATATCATATATAAGTATCTTAATAATAATAATTAAAAATTTTAATGCATTATTTTTAAAAAAAGAGTAATAAATGAAGTACAAATATAGTTAAAAAATTATAAAATTTATCCAATAACAAATATTTTAAAACAAGTAAAACCTTTAAAAGATATTTTATATTATGGCAAAAGGTAATATATATATATATATATATTATGCATTTAATGATGTTTTTATTTAATTATTATATCATTAGTTTAATTATTATATTAGCAGTTTAAGTTAGGCAGTAAAAACCTCAAGCCTCCAAAGGAAAAAGTTGATTGCTTAGCTCACAATGTTCTTCAGCCCCTTGGTTTCTTTAATTCTGTTTTGATCGAAAGGCAACAGTTGCAATGGCCAGTTGATCATCTTCTCTATAATTGGATTTTATTTTTTTTTTAAATTGTAAGACTATTTATTATGCTTTCTAGTTAATATATTCATTTGACTTTCTTTCTATTTTTTCAGAAAAAGGACAGTAAAAACGGATACTCACTGAGCTTTCCAATTTGACATGCGGTTTTGCTTTTAAAACATTGCTTTTGACCCTTTATTTTAATAAGAAGATTTTAATTTTAACCCTAATGAAGATCTCACATATAACTTGTGTGCAAGATTGAAACTATCGTAACCAAGGAAAAAATTATATTTTTTAAGCTAGAAAATAAACATTTTAAAAATCACTTCTTTTTTTTAAAGAATCTATTTTTGAATTTTTATAATATTTGTTTAAATTTTTGAAAATGATCAGAATTTAAAAAAAGCATATTTTTTATTATTTTAAGAAGCTATTTTAAGTAACTTCTGTAATATAATGCAGTAGATGAGAGAGATGGTTTTAAAAAAGCAGTATACGTGAAGATATTATAAAATTTTAAAATAATATAATACTAAATTATGTTTATAAAAAAATCAATAAAAATTATTCTAAAATTTAAAAATAACTAACTAATAATCATTTTTAATTATTAAAATCAAATATAAAATAATGTATGCTTTTTATAAAATTTCTACAAAATAAATTTATTTTATAAAATCTTTAAACTACATAAAAATTATTTATTTTTAATCTTACCCTTTATATGCATATTAAAAGCTAATCAGTTCCAAAGGGATAAACTAGACAGTTTTTTAGTCCTCAAAGATAAGGTGGTCCTGATAAATTTTGCTTGTTCCTCTGGTCATATTATAAGACCCTACATAAATTGTACTACAATTTTGCAATTTTAGCAAACAAACATTTATTGTTGGCGAAAAAAATTTACTGGCAAAAAAGAAGCATTTATTTGATGTATGTTTTAAATTAGTTTTTATATATCAAAAGTATTTGATTCCTACATCCCTATGTACACATCTCATTTCTTTGTTATCTTACCTAGCTTTACGTTGGTCTTTTAAATTGTTTGGCAAAAACCATTTTGGCATTTTGTGTGCACAAACGATGTTGATAATTAAACGTCAGAAAATCATGTGTGTTTGGTTTAGTTAAAGTAGTTTCAACCTTTCTATTACTTTCTATAGAAACATGATTACTTTCAACTCTACGGATGATGGACTTCATTTGATATTTGATATACTGATTGATTAATTCCAATTTTGTTTCTTTTCGAAGAAGACCAGACAAGAACGATGCTATCCACACGAAATTTCCCTTTCAATGATCGGGGCATATACTAAAGAAACTTCAAATGGCCCACTTTTTCTTCCCTTAATAAATACTATATTTTGCTTTATACGACTCTTTGGCCTCAAATATTGTTACTTAATTCAAATTTAATAAATATATGATTGACAACGCGTCATAAATGTCTCATAAAAAGGTTTTTTAACATGAAATTTATTATTTATGTTGATAAGATTTGAGTAGTCCAGTTTAATATTTGAGAAATACCCTCTCCATCTTAAATTATAAAATATTTTTAAAAAAAATTTAACATCTCAAAATATAAGACACTTTGATAAAAATAAAATTTTATTAATTATACTTTTTTAATATTATCCTTTCCATATATTCTCTCTCTTCAATATTCTATTATTAATGAAGTATTAAATAAAAGGTAATTTTAAAAAGTTTATATTTTTATTCTAAAAAAATAAAGTTATAAAACATATTTAATAAGTTTTATTGATATATAAAATTTTATTTAAAAATATTTTATAATTTAAACAGGAGGAAATATTAAATTAAATTATTTTCAGGGGACGTAATCCTCATTAATTTATTAATATATCATAATTTTCAGTGGGGCCAGTATGTGGGACTTTGAACCCATGTCCCATGGTATACTCCAAAGCGAGAATTGAGATATTGAAATTCCCATACGCGTTCACACTTAAAAGGTTGTCCCTTTCTTTTTTCCCCTTTCGCTTCGGATTAGCTTTCTCTTCTGGTCAGCAATGTTCACATTAAACCAACAAATAAAGAGAAAATAACATTTAAATCTAAAACAAAAAAAGGTTAATTAATAAGTTAGAAATATATCAGATTCGAATAGTTACACGGGACAATTTATCTAAGGACCACAAATGTGATATATTTTCAAATCAGATCCAGAGACCATTAAAATTGCGAGGCAGAATACTAGACTTGAATTGAAATAAAATTATAAAACAAAATAACCAAAATATCATCATTCCAATATGTTGTAGCGCAACAAATAATACAAGAAAATTAAAAAGTAATAAGTAATATAGTGGATTAATAATGAAAGTCCATTCTCTAGTATTACTTGTGACATATATATATAAGAAAATTTGTTAATTCTTTAAATTTACTTATCCATTCTTTAACATTAACACATGTTAGCTCCGTAAGTTTACTTGTTGAGCTGTACTCATTATAACTTATAAAATTAATTGCATTGTTTGCTAAAAGATTTAATTACATTACTTGTTGATTTTTCCAAGATTTCATTGTGATGGTCTTGAAATAAAGGAGTTTGAAAGAAGACATGGTTGGAATTACGCGTTTCAATAATGAAAATGGATGGATGGACGGACGGACGGACTGGCTCAACCTCAAGAGGAAGAGATGGCGGTCCACGCGTTTCTGGGATTTACTAAAAGCGACGGGACAGCTTCTATCTGAGCTTCATGGTCACTCGACCGTCACTTTCCACGAAACCATCTCCCTTTTCTCACAAAAATTTCCACTCTTTTCCTCCCCATTTTCTACCCTCTCACTCATTCCTCATGCCACTGACTACATCGTCTTCTTTTTAACATATCTAATCCCTCCGGTTAATAAGACGAGACAATTTTTTTTATATTTTATTTTTAAGTCATGACATTAAATATTTAAACTCAGAAAAATATTATAAGGATCCTAAAAATTTAAAATATCATTGCACACCCGGAACCTATCTACAAATAAGATTTTGATGGAAAAGACTTGATTATCCCTATAGCGTTTTATAAGTCTTGTTCCAATATAAACAAAAAAAACATTCAGCTATGAACAAGTGGATATTTGTTCATAAATAAGTTACAAAATTGATAGGCTTGGCTTAATTTTATAAGTCTTGCTTCAGTATAAACAGCAAAACATTTAGCTATTACCAAGTTACAATATATAATTAACAAGTACATCTTTGTTCATGAACAGGTTACAAAAACTTATGGGCTTACTTTAATTTTACAAGTCTTTTTTTGGTACAAACAACAAAGCTTTCAGTTAATAACAAGTTACCATATGTAATTAATAAGAGGAGATTTGTTCATGAATAAGTTAGAAAAACTAACCAACCTGATTTAATTTTACAAATCTTGCTCTAGTATAAACAATAAAGCATTCGTCTATTGATAAGTTACTCTTTGGCTGTAAATAGTAAACCAAGCCTATAAATTTTTGTAACTTATTTACAAATGAATGTTTACTTGTTAATTATATATGGTATATTATTAATTGTAGTTTATACTAGAGTAAAAGGCTCCAGAGATAATTAGGCCTTTTCATCTAAAATCTTCTTTTCAAATATGTGTTAGGGGGCGCAGTGATATGTCAGATTTTTAAAATCCTTTTTTGATATTAAAATACTACAAGGGTGTTTTAATGATATTTTCCTGCTAAGCAAGACAGATATACAATTTGGCCCTAACAAATATCATTAGATAACGAAGAGATTAGGGCGTGTTGAAAATTGGCCAAACAAAGAAGAGTAGGTATAATCTTATGGAAGATAAATAGTGTTTTCATTTGTGCTAACACATCAATGGATGGTGTTTGAAAGCTCCATTTGCAGAACAAAGATTAAGAACATGTTTTAGAAAATATCAACTTTTATTTCAAAACTGTCTAGTCTCAAAAATATTTTGTTAGTATTGATATATGTAAGCGTGTGAAGTAAATTAATGGCTGCATGGTTAAACATATTAATCAATGAAATATAAAAAACCATAAAAATAAAATGTTTTATATGTTAAATTATATAGTTATAAAAATTAATTGATATAACGAAACAATTTTTGATACCCATTGATAAGACCACCAACAACTGCAAAATGATTATATGCTGAATAGGTACTCCAATATCTTGTCGTGAGCGGATTTGTTGATTTTCAGTCAAAGATTATAATATTTACCATAACTTTATTATCATGTTTTATTCATCTTTTTTCCACACGGAATAGTCATGTTGGACTTGATCAATCAAAATTTTTTCAAGGTGATAGAAGTATGTATCTTGCAGGCAAATAAAATTTAAGGGACTTGAAACAACAACAACAAAATAATAATAATAACTAATATCAAAACATGATAAAAAATATAATAATCAACCGTTATATTTTTCCTTTTTTATAACACAATTCATTTACTTTTCCATATCGACATTCCTTCCAAATCTCGTCTCTTTCTCATCTATCCAAATATTTTATATATTAAACGTGTCGACGTATGGTTTTCATTAATTTTAAAAATTAATCGTTAATTTGCTTCAATTGACTTAGATGTTAGAATATTTATTTATAATTTTACATTAATTAATAAATCCAAACATATTGGTCTTTATGATCTTGTGTGGACTGTGATAGGTGGACCATACAAGTAAACCCAATGGACAGAGGCTCAACTTACAACCCAATAACTGTCAGTTATTTCTTATCTCTTAACTGACTAAGTCAGAGATAATGAAATGTAATTAATTAATTATTTAACAAAATGGTTATTAATTTGATCCTTATAAGCTAATTAGTCGATAATCATTTAACACACGACATTTTTCATTTATCTCTATTATCTTTAAACTCTCTGAAGACTACCGAAATCCAGTGGGTTGTGCGTTTGTCTATATTCAAGGTATCGAGATCTTGCATTCAATCATGAATTCTTTAAGTACGCACATCATTATCCTTAAATCTCATTTGATTTATGAAAATTAAGATATTAAAAATAACATTAGATTGTACTAGTTTATTCAAAAGTCTTGCATTCAAGTTTTAAAAATACAATCATGTTAAATAATTGTTTGTAACTCTAACTAGTTAGTTCCCCTCCCCAAAAAAAAAAAAAAAAAACTCTAACTAGTTCAATTTCAAGCAGTTAGGATCCCTTTAAAACTCTAGTTAAAGTGGGGCCTGGGTGATCTTGCTACCCAAAAAATAAAAGATCAAAAAGACAATTATACACATTATAATTAAGGAGGACACTAACTATAAATTAAGGATGTAACTTAATTATTAATAGGTTTCAAAAATATTTGAAACTTTAGGAGGATGAAAACAAAAATAATTTTAATAGTGAAAAGATTAAAGTACCATTTACTTGTTAATTTTATATGAGATATAAAATTATTAGTTATTAATTTTCTTACTTCACTTATTAATTTATCAATATGAATTGTAAATTATATTAGTTTGTCAGATAAATAGTAACATCAATTATTAATTTACTTACTTTACTTATTAATATACCAATATTAGTTGTAAATTATAAGACGTATCAGTAATTTATAACTAATATTAATAAATTAATAAGTAAAATTAACAAATTAATAAGTAATGTTTTGCTTGTGATTGAACAATTGATATTAAAGTCTTTTATGATTATTGAGAGGTAAAGTCATGTAATTTACAACTGTATTGATAAATTAACAAGAAAATTAAAAAAAAATTAACAATTAATAATTATGCATCCCAAACAAAATTAATAAGTGAAGGGCATTTTAACCTTTTTAATGTTGATCTTATTTCTACTTCAATATTTATAGGCTAAATTGAGATTTTAAAATTTTTTTGACATCCATTAATAATGAAGTCACATCACTCCCTTATAATTGTAAATATCTATTCAAACAGTTGCAAATATAATATTTAAATTTTAAATATAACAATTAGTTTATAATTTAAATTCTTATTTATAATTGTTTAAATTAATATTTACAATTTATTTTATAAAAATTTTTATTAATAATTTAACTGTTATTAATTTATTTTTTTGAGATTTTATTATCCTTCTCCCTAAAATTAAATGGAAGTTATGTCATTCAAGATGTAAAAGTTTATAGAACTTTCCAATTCTATCCTTCCCAAAAGTCAAGCAGCCCATTTTCCAAATGAATAAGATGAATCACTTATGATATATCATTGTCTATAACAGCAAAGCAAGAGAAATATTAAATATTTTAAATATTACTTCTCCCATTTAAAAATATAAATTATTTTTTAAAAAATTTAATGTTCTAAAAATATAAAATATTTTTAATCTTTTAAGATGCAATTATTACTTTTTTAAAAAGTGCTCATATTAATAAATAAATTTATATTTATTGTAGGATGTTTAATAAAGATAAATATAGAAAGATAAGGTTAGTTTGAAAGTAGATAACTAGTTTATTGAAGATGAGATTCAGTTAAAAATACTTTATATTTTTAAATGAAAAAAGTATTAAACTGGACTTATATTTTGAACCACGTAAATTTGGGAGAAAAGGACTTATATTGCGGATATGAGAATTTATCAATAGATAATATTTAAGCAGCAAACGTTGTTCCTAATGGAATGAGTTATAACTGTTTAAAAATAATATCTTATATTTAAAAATGTGTGTAAATTATCTTTAGAGAGACAATAATCGAGTTTAAGGCAGTTAATAACTTAGGTAACCAGTGAAAAGGAGGGTATCGATAAAGATTATTAAATAAGGTCACAAGAGGGTGGCTTAATAATAGAATAGCAATAGTGTTTGATATATAATTAAAAAAATAATGCTCAAAGTAAAAAATAAAAATATAAACTAGTGCATTGATGATTAACAAATGCTCCCTCCATTTAAAAATGTAAGGTATTTTTAATTGAATCTCACATTCAATAAAATAGTTACATACTTTTTAACTAATCTTATTTTTTCATATTCACCCTTATTAAATAATAAATATAAAGTCATTCATCAATGTAAATACTTTAAAAAAAAGACAATAATTATACTTTAAGAAAATTAAAAATATTTTATATTTTTAAATATTTAAATTTTTAAAAATATTTTATATTTTTAAATGAAAGAAATAAGAAGATAAATTAATTTACTGACAAAAAAAATGAATATAAATTAATTTGGGATCCCACGTGAAACGGGAACAGCAAAAGATTATTGTTGTGGCCCCCAGGGACAATGATGCAGGACGTGGATCTGCATCGGGGGACTCACAGTGGCATGTAAACTGTAAAGCACGAAAAAGGACACCGATCGATCCAACGAGTAAAACATGTATCTGCGTTGTCATTCAATTATCACATAACATTTGTTTCCTCTTGCTTTAACTGTAGAGTTTCAGAGCTAAACTTTCCTCATCACTTTCTGGACTCCTATACAAAATGTTATATTCTCAATCTAAACCATCCCCACTTTTAAATTTGATATATTTCAACTAAAGTGGGGAGAAAACAAGGACGTGGTTGAAGTTCTAGAAGGAACTGACAGAAAAAAGAATCTTATTGATCTTGCATAACTTCTTGTTTACGCTGATATTTCTATTCTATCAAGTCCGTCCCTTTGGGGCCAAAATTATTATGCGACAGTGAAAGTTTGTAATGATCCATAAAACATAAAATAACCATGTTGTTTTGTTTTTTTAAGTTACTTGAAGAATCAAGCTAGGAGAGAGAGAGAGATTGGGGCTTATGGATCCCTCTTTCTTCTCTCTTGGCTATTGTGGTGAATTTCTACTCAGGTCAAAAACATATTATTATCAAGAGACATATCAATCAACTAATTTGATTAAATTTTGTACGAGTGCATGCATTGTCAAAAAAATTGAATTAACAATAGAATTGAAAATCGTCTTGATATTGATGGTGTCAACTCCAATAAAGCAGCACCTTGTGATGAAATCATATGAAACGATAAAGATAATTAGATAAAAGAATTTTTTAAATATTTCAACCATCAATATAGCACCACAGTAGAACTCTTGGACATTTTAAAAGGATTTCAGCTTTGTTAGAATGTGCGATTCAATAAAATCAACATATACTCTGATTCAGTAGAAGTCCTCTTGCTTGTCCAACATAATTTCTCTAACAACTATATTCTCTCTGAAATTATTAACAAAATTAGAGAATTTGTTATGAAATATTAGGTCATTACCTTCGACCACATGTTTAGAAAAGTGAACAGATGTGCGGATATGCTTGCTCACCAAGTCTCTCAGATAAATCTTAATCTTATTATTTTTAACCATCTGCCTTTAAGATGAAGGCCCTTCATGAAATCTCCTAATTTTCGTTCATCTTTCACCTGAGTTTTTTGTGTCCTTGTATCAAAAAAAGAAAAAAAGAAAAAATGAGTGTGTGTAGAGATCTAAAATTGAAATGTCCGAGATGCAAAAAGGGGAAAGGAATGAGAGAGAGTAAATGAAGAGAGTGTGAATTGTCGGGTTGAAGATAGAAAAAAGGTCATGCCATGAATGCAGCTTATGTGTTGCACGCATCCCCCTAAGTATCACTCTCCCTTTCTCTCTTCTTCCTGTGCTTCCATCATCCAAACCCTCAATCCACGCGCGCTTCTTTATTGTGCTTTTATTTAGCAATTCATAACATTACATTCGAACATTATTGGGCTCACGTAATGATAAATCTTCTAAAAATGTAGTATATCACTAATAAAAATTGACCTAATTGATAAAGATTTAATTCATAACTCATAAAATTTATTACTAAAAAGATCTAAATTAGTGAAAAATTATCTATTTCTTTTTAAAATATCAAATTAGCAAGAAAATTAATGAAGGATGTTGATTTCATAATTTGACTTAAAATTAACGAAAAAAGTAGTGAATGACTATCAATTCCTCTCTAAAATAAGACATTTAATAAGGAATTATTAATTTCTCTCTAAAATAAGGTAATGAGTGAGGGATTCTATTCCTAACAAATTATTGTAAAAGAAATTTAACCTTTGATAATGACTTTTAGTTATATATTTAATTATTTTTATTTAAAAAATAAAATAAAATTAAAAATTAACTAAAATATTCATAATAAAATTATTTAATATTTTTATTTTAAGTTGATTTTTATTAATAAAATAATTTTATTAAAAATATAATATAAAGAATAATTTAAATAAAATATAAATATTTTTAACATATTAATAATTAAAAATAAAATTTAACACGTATATATGTGTGTATTTTTATAATGTATTATTTGATATATTTATGTAGTTAAATAATGTATATTTTATTTTTCATATGATGACTGTAGGTGCATTTTAGTTCAACTAGTAAAGAAAGAAAGCATAAGGCTTAAAATTTATGAGATCAAACATTCAAGTCTTAGCTTTAGCATTAATATAATAAATATATAACATGATAAGAAGCAAATGACATGATGCAAAGTGAATAATGACATGTCATGAGTTGTGGCACATATGGTGGCTAATAAGACACAACATGATAAGTGACATGGCGGTTGATAAGGCATGAGATTGTTGGTGACATGTTACAAGTTGACGCACACTTGACGGGTGATATGACATCATCATTTTAAATATAGGTATATTTAACAAGGGATTAGCTAGCAATGTGGCCCTCACCAAAAATTAGTGGGAGACTTCTGATTAAATCCCTTATTAATTATCGAGGAAAATATAATCTCTCGCTAATTTTAATGAAGGACAAAATCTCTCGTTAAAACATAATTTCGCGAGGGAAAATAGTATTCAACGAAGGATTTGTCCTTAAATTTTATTTTTGTAGTAGTGATTATAGCATCAAATCCTATTATTGATATGAAAACCTTAATGATAAGTGATTTATAAGTACATCTATTGTTCTTTGAGTCTAAAGGCATACATTAGCCTTAATGAGTTCCCATGACCCAATTAGCCCAAACTTTTTTAGTACTCCTTTCATCTTAATTTATAAGATGCTTTTATAAAAGATTCAATATTTTAAAATGTAAGATACTTTAATAAAAATAATGTTTTATTAATAATATTTTTCTAATATGACCCTTCCCATTAAATTCTCTCTTTAATATTCTTTTATAAATGGAATATTAGTTGGAAAATATTTTTGTAAATATATTTAATGAGTTTCATTAGCATGTATGATCTTATTTAAAAAAATCTTATAAATTAGAATGGAATGATTATTAAGAAATTACACTCTTCGCACATCCACTTTTTTGTTCTCATAGCATTCATATGATCTATTTATTTAATTATTTTAATACTTCCATAAATCATTTTTTAACTAAAGAGTTGAATGAATTTAACTAAACTCTCAAAGTGCTAGAAATCATTATTGGACTACGATTTCTAATAAGAAGTATTGATTTGAATTCTGTACTTTTTAACCCAAGTTTGAAGAAGTGAACTATCAAAACGCGTGTAGAGATTCTAGAATGGATAATGAACTCTTCATCTCAAAGTAAAACAAGTAAAACTTGCAAGTGTGTGCACGCGGCGGAGATCTAAAATGTGTACGTCCATGTAAAAGATTAGAATGTATAAAATCACTTGAACTTTAAAGCAATTATACATGACTCTCTTCAGTTTTAAAAATTTAAAATTAATTTTTTTAACCTTTAATTTTATTTTTTAAAGCTCCTTATTATTAATTATATTATTTTTCATAAGAGTTAAGATATCATTTAATTAAAAAATATTATTAAATAAAATATTATATTGCAAAACTATGACTAATCAATTTTTTATATTTTTTTGGATGGTTGGGGTATTGATAATAAAAAAGTGTTATTATCACTATAAAACATTTTAAATATTTACTTTTGCCTTAGTTTTATCCATTTTTTGTTATCAATGATGCATGGTTTTTTAATAAATTAATCTCACATGGCATTACATTAATCTAACCTGAAAATATAAATAAAAATTTATCCTTTAAAACAATAAAACTATGCACAATTGATAATAAAAAAATTGATAAAGCTAACATGAGCAAAATTTAATATTTATATAATGATAATAACATATTTTTGGCTATCAATGCTTTAACTATCTAAAAAAAATAAAAATTAATTATAAATAATTTTATAATATAATATTTTTGTTCACTAACTTTTTTTGGTTAGTCAAATGATATTTTAATCCTTATGAAAAATAATATAATTAACAGTAGAAATTTTAAAAAATAAAATTAAAGATTAAGGTAGTTAATTTTAAACTTTTAAAGATAATGAGAGTTATATACAATTAGTTTAAAATTTAATTTTTTATATATTTTAGTGCACGTAAAATGAAGGGATAATTATACGTTCAGTTCCTCACTGCGGCACAATTAAAACTTACTTGATTTATTGACAGAATGATAATTATTTTAATCATTACTTTACTACATTCAATTGTCAATAAATAAAAGTAGAGAGGGACGAGGTATCCGTCATGCTTATCACCGGGAAACAAATTTGGGCCATCTAAATTTAATCAGGTTGAACTAAGTTTTTTAATTTTAATTTTAATTTTAATTTTTATAAAAATAAAACTTTATAAATTTTTTTAAAAATATATTCATTATCAATTAAGATAGTACTGATTTAATTAAAATGGTTTAATTTAACATTATAAATTTTATAAATTGACTATTCAAATGTACTTTGAATAATATAAATTTAATATAAAAATTTTTAATAATTTTTTATTTTAATAAAGATAAAATAAAAATAAAAATTTTAAATCTAAACTTTGAAAATAAAAATTTAATATTGAATTTGAACTGTTCAAACTACATTTAAATAGTCAATTTATAAAAATTATAACATTAAATTGAATCATCCAAATTAAATCAATACTGTCAGATTAATTATGAATATATGTATAAAAAAAATTATAAATTTTTATTTTTATAAAATTAAAATTAAAATTAAAATTAAAAAAAATTTGAATCATTTAAATTAAATTTAAATGACCCAAATTTGTTTCTGGTGATGAGCACCTTGGTTTGTTGAGCACCGAAGACGGATCCGAGAGGAGGGGTGCTCAACAGTCCAAAATTCAAATACTTTTCCGTGTAATTGCTCACTCCCTGTCCTTCATGCCTCGTGGCTCCTTCCTCAGCTTTTCCACAACCCTTCCTACGGGTCATGCCTTTGAAATAGTCAAGCCCATTATCTTCTTTCTTATTTCACAATTTCATCAATTAAATTTAAAATTACCTTCAAAAGTCCCCCATTCTGGGACCCACCTTAGACAAAACCTGTCCTCCCGAATTCATCCTCCTCTCTTGCCACCCCTTTTATAATTACCCTTCTTCCTCCCCTTCTTCCTCGCTAAGCAACGCCCTCTCTACCTCCATTTAGAACCAGCGAGCCACGCACATAGCTCATACCCCTCTACCATCCACTTCTTCTACTCCTACTGTTTCATATTCTGCTCTCTCTCTCTCTCCCCCCCTACCAATTCATTGAGTTTCTTGATCATCATGCCAGATATTTGAGTTCCCTGGCTGAATTCTGAGAGGTGAAATTTAAAAAAAAAAAAAATCATCTTTTCTTGCTCGGTCTTACTCAGTCTTTGGACCATGAAGTGGGAACAACTCAGCCTGATCAGTGAGCTAATCCAAGGGAAGGAGTTTGCAGAGCAGCTCTGTGCGCATCTTTCTTCCTCCTCGTCTCTTCGAGAGAAGGAGCTCTTAGTAGAGAAAATTCTATCTTCCTACGAGAAAGCACTGTCCATGCTGAATTGGGGAGCTGATGTGGCAGACACTGACATCGTCGATGGCAGGATGATGATGGATTCTCTCTGTTCCTTCATTGGTGGGAGCCCCAGGAGTAAGGTGTTGGACCAAGATTCTAACCACAAGGATTCCTTCAAGAAAGGGTAATGTACTAGATTGAGTTGCCCAGTTTGTGGTTCTTTTTCCTTCCCTGTAATTCCGAAGTTTTCTGGTGTGACTTCAATGTGTGATTTGCAGAAAGACCATGCCCAGATGGACAAAGAAAGTGAAGGCTTGCCCAGGAACAGGGCTTGAAGGGCCTCTCGGCGATGATTATAGCTGGAGAAAATATGGACAGAAGGATATTCTAGGATCCAAGTTTCCGAGGTTAGAATTTCAACTTTTCTATTTACCACTCACACAAAATTCATCTTGAGTGTGCAAACTAGTCTAATTAAAACATCACCATACATGGCATTAGAATATGGTAGCACCGAACGCATTCTTAAGTTAGACTCTGCATCAATAAGGGTATTGATCATGTTTTAGTCATCTTATGGACCCTATATAAAAGAGCTAGCAGAGGAATTAATGTCTTTACATAGTCAGACACAAACTACAAGGTAATAATGCTCTTTTTAAACCTTATCCTATTGATAGACTCTCTGATAAATGCACTGAGTTTTGGTTCTTGAGTTGATCAAGAGGGGATGCATCCGTATTTGGGACAGCCAGACAAAATTATTAAGTGGCAGAACTTGATTGTGAAGAGTCAATAATAGCCTTTTAAAATTTGGCAGCATGTCCTCCTGCCTTTTTAGGACTCAGAGAACGAGTCTTGTCGCTTGAAAATTTTTAAAGACCCTCTTCGGAAGGTAGTTGGAACAGGCCCACATGTTAGATTATTTTAGATTATTAAAATAATCATTTTATGCATAAATATGCTGTGAGTCCTGAATAAGTGTGGCTTATAAGTGTAAGGATCTCCTCCGTTTAACATATTAGTATTTTGGTGTAGACCCTTCCACGTGAAACACTTGTTGTGCACTTTCAAATGAAAATTTCACACACAAACAAGCGGTTCTATGTGTGAAAAGTTCATTAGACTTTAAGGTTGCTTCCTTGTTTTCTGACGAAGAGTGGTTTTTATATTGCAGAGGATATTACAGATGTACCCACCGAAATGTACAAGGTTGTCTGGCCACAAAGCAAGTTCAAAGGTCAGATGAAGACCCGACAATTCTTGAGATAACCTACAGAGGAAGACACACGTGCACTCAGGAGTCTCATGTGAAGAAGACATTACCATTAAAAAGAAAGATGGGTTTGGTTGAAAATCCAATGCAGAAGCACCAAGATGATGAACCACATGAACAAAAACCACTGGAACTAAACCCAGAAGCGTTTTTAAATCTTGGAGCGGAGCTTGAAGTTAAAACAGAGGATTTGGACGCGAAGGAGGACATTTTCCAACCCTTTTGCTTCCCTTCTGCGTCAATAGGATCAGAGAATGAGGGCAGCCTTTTATTCTCCGAGACAAACCACTTCCTGGAAATCCTCTCTTCTCCTAAGTTCATCTCCCCAGCAACCTCGGAATCCAACATTTTCTGTCTGAATGTGCAGACTTCAGAATCTGATGTCACTGATATAGTTTCAGCTCCAACTTCGGTCACCAATTCCCCAATAGCTGATTTGGATCTCTTCGATTTTGAATCCAATTTCCCTTTCAACATTCCAGAACCATTCTCTTCATAGATTCCCCCAACTTTCACCTAGATTTAGATAATAACACCATAGTCTCTGTGTCTTTGTCTGGTAAGTTGATGTAGATCCTGGCCTAGGTAAGAAAGACTGCAAAAATCATGGCTTGTGATCCTAAATGAAGCCTAAGGAACTTACCTCTTGTGCGAGTTTAGAGAGTTTCCTTGTACTGAACTTGTAATGATGAGGTGATCTGTAGTGACACATTGATATGATAAAACCAAGAAAATATTGCTGCTCGCATTTCGGTTTGTTGCATTAATGCGTACCCGCGATTCTTAGATTTGAAGTACGATGAGTCAAAAGACACAACGATTTTCTTACAATAGAAGCTGACATTATAATATAAGAGTTTTTACTGGACTATATTTCTAAAATTAACAAATAAAAGTCTCATAATATTTTATTGTGAAGCACCATCTCACGCACACGCTATGGGTTACTCAATTGGAGATGCCAAACTGAACAGTCTAATGATTTAAAAAAAAAAACTAATAAGTATGCTGATCATCAGCTTATTGCCTTATTTATCAAGCATACTGCATGGACATAAAGGGCAGGATTCTTAAAAATTTCTTCGACCAGGTAAAAGAGTATTTTACCTTTTGTAATATTCTAATTACCTTTGCAAGTGTTTTTTTTTGTCACAACCTTGCTCTAAAGGAAAAACACATACCACTTGTTTTTTGTTTTATTTGTTATGATATAATAATTATCGATAACGCGTGATGCTAATAAATAAGAGTTTGTTAAAAATTGTGGTTGGTGATTAGAAAATATTGTTGATGAATGGAAAAGGGGTCAAAATTTTGAAAATATGACTTGTTCTTTTTTTTTTTTTTTCTTTTGGGAACCAAATATACGACTTGTCTTGAACCCCAATAATGGGGGGGCCTACGTGTCCCACGTATTGGGACACGTAGGCCCCCCCATACAAAAGGTGGAGATTGCTCAAAATCTCCTTCAAAGATATTCCTTCCGGTCCCATTCATGAGGGAGGAGATAATGATTTCTTTTAGTTTTAATTATTGGATATATTATTGACTTTTTATAAGTTTTTCCTTTTCAACCTGTTCAATGTTCATGAAAAATATATATTATTAATATATATATATATATATATGTTTAATAAGAATATAGTTAAAAACTTGTTAAAATTTTAGAGAGTTAATAAATTTTGATATTCTTTTAATTCTGAAAAACTATATTAAAAGTAACTCATAAATATTATCAATAGAGTATTATAGGATACTTCATTTGTCCTAAAATATAAGACAACATTAAAAATATTTTATTATTCCAAAATACATGACCGTTTAATAGAAATAAAATTTTATTAATGATATTTTTTAAATATTATTCTCTGAGTTGAAAGAGAATTAAAATGATTATAGATTTAAAGTTATATTAAATGAAAAGTATTTTTAAATGCTTATATTTTTGTTTTGAAAAAATAAGTTGTAAGTTATCATTATGAAATTTTATTGATGTGTGTGATATTATCTTAAATTATCTTATAATTTAAAATGAAAATAGTAACATGGTACCTCCATTTTGAGTGAGTTCCATACCTCATTGAATGATATAGATTATAATGTACTCCTACCATAACCAATCCATATTATTAAATCTGTGTGTGTACTAACTATTTTGCATTCATCTTCGTTGCTTCAATCTTGGATAGTAAAATTTGACATTTTTTGAGATTTTGAGATGAACTAGAAAAGAAAATCGACGATGCATGATTATTGCAGCACTAGTGTCACATGTTTTTTTCCCTGAATCCAGTGATCGCTTTTTACATTTAATATGCCTGGTGCTATTGGGAAAAATTCTGTTAATGTTTATAGTCGAACACAAGCGCTGATAAAAAGAATAGGATTTTATCAGGTTTTCGACGGTCAACATAAAGCTCCATCTAATCTTATATCGATATGAACAATAGACATTTTGTTAATGTTAAGTCATAGCTTGTAAGTAATGTGCTGCATGGTTCAAGTGCCATAACAATTAAGTTAGAACCATTGTATCGACACTATCATAAAAGACTCTATTATTTGACAATCATTTTAGCCAATACTTGATAGTTTTAAATTGTCAAGTAAGGGGGCACCATATATTAAGGCTCCTTACTTGATAATTAAAAACCATGAAGTATTGGAGACATTATTTAATGATATTTATGATTAAAAACCAGCCCAAGTTTGAAAAAATTTGTCAAAAATATTTGACAGTTATTACATAATAACTGTTAAATATTTGTTTACTTGACGGTTATTATCAAGTAATTATGGTATTTTTTTTAAGGTGATGCTTGCCTGAATTTGTAAATACAAAAAAATCAACTATATATATTAGCTAGCCAGCAATCAAACAAATCATTGTTTATGTTAAAATTACTATTCAAATACATTAAAATTCCCATATCATAAACCCAAAACCATAAAAAATCTATAATTTTAGCTAATTTTCAAATTAAAATTTTGAAACTAAGTGGCATAAGACATAAAAATTGGCCAAAAAAATGAATGTGCATACCAAAATTAATTATTAGATTTAATCACTGCCACTATCCACATGTTAAATATGGCTTGAGCTACGTCTTTTCAAGGACTTCTTCTATATGTATATATTGAACGCAACAGAAGTTTTTGAACTACTGTATGCTAAGAGTTATAACAAATTCAAGTTAATAGCTATTTAGCTAAAGTTGGTTAAAATTTATAATTTAAGTGTAATTAAATTTAATATATATACATATTATTATGTAATGTGATAGCATGATAGGAGAATGGATGATGATATCTTTCAGAAATCTCATCAAGCAATAACCACGATCATTACTCTGATTTAGTTGAAGTGGACACTATAAAAAAAAATCACATGTCAATGAAATGGTATAACAGGCCACGATTTCTTGATTAAAAACCTGACCAATTTGACAAATACCTTAATTATGATCCATTTCTTGCAAAAGTCCAATGCTCTCAAGCTGGAGAACAATATCTTGTTAGTTACAGTGCAATACAACACCACAACTCCAAGAATAAAGTAAAAAATAAATGTCAGAAATTCAATATGCGTGTGTGGGGGGGGGGGAATTAAAATAACAAAAAAAAATAATTGATAAAAATTCAACTTATTAAAAATCCTACCATATCTAGCTTGTTACTTGGAGCAATAGAGTTAATCACAACAAGAAAACAATAAATTTTTAACTACATTCAAGAATACTTAGCAACAACAGCACAAACATAGTCTACATAGCAATAGGAAACACCAACAGAGTAAGGGAATTCATGTAACAACAATGAAAATATTTAAATTAACTAAAATTTAATAGGAAGTTTGTTTAACTTAGAAAATCAAACATAAAACATCAAAAATCACCTAAAAACAAAATCAAAAACACCCAGACTAATGAAGAATGGCCACAAGTCAAACAAAAATCAAATTTAAAACCACTATTTGCCTTAAATAAATCACAATCTATAATCTTTGAACTCAAAAGAAGGATTGATGATGAAAAAAAATCAAAAAACCAACCTCAAGGGATAAGAGAACACTAAAAACGAAAAAGGGAAGGCATGAGAGGGATGACAAACCCATGAACAAACTTTGCAACAAGAAAATAAGCACAATAATCATGAACGCAACATTGATACAATGCAAAATCATGGTTAGATGGTTGAAAATATGTTTTCACAAGTGTCTGAAGAGGTTTAAGTGTGAGTAGAGTAAGAATGATTTAGTTCAAAATTTTAATTTTAAAATATAATACTTGACATAGTTGATGATTTTTTTTAAAAAAATTAAATATATATTTTTAAAAAAATATTTTTAATATCATCTACTTGAAGCTTGTTTACAAAAAACCGTCAAGTATATCAAGTTTATATTTGACGGTTATTGTTAAACAAGCATCAGATATGTGTGTGTGTGGGAGAATTAGAACTAGAATTTAGAAAGTAAATATAAAGAAAAGAAATGATCAAACTTCATATGGATCGAAAGAAAATGATATATTAGAAAGCATTTATGTTTATCTCCTTTATTTTTTGAACAATTGTAACATATATCATCACACACAACAACAACAATAGATTTAAAGTGATTGATAATTGTCTTAATTACATCGGTATTCAATTAAATTAAGATTAACTTAATATAATATAGCATAGGTCAATCCTAGATTATTCTTTTCAAAGAACAATTTAAAGATAGTCTTAAGTTGATTCTAGGTATTTAATTACTAATAAAAAAATCTAAAACTAAATGCTAGACGTTTACATTAAATCTTAAGTTGATTTTAAGTATTTAATTATTAACAAAAAAATTTAAAATAAATGTGAGATTTTTACATTAAAATGTAAATGAAAAAATGCATATGCCACTAAAACTACCTAAATGGATGTTAATGATAATGTCTAACACCTAAAATCTATTATGTAATGCATGAATTCTAAATTGTAATTGGGGAGATTTGTGTCAAAAAAATAAAATGTAAACTAAAAAAATTAATTAAATGACAAAAAGGATTAGTTAACTAAAAATTAAAAAAAGTTTGATTAATTAAGAAAAGTTTGATTCACATGTGGTAAATGGGACACTAACTTCACATAGAGTTAACTTTCCTAACCTAATTCAATTAATTAGATCAAATGAAAATGATATGAGAGTGAAATTAATAAATTTAATTATCCAATTAAAGCAAAGGGAACCCACAAGCACAAAATCTAACACTAAATTCACTAAAGAACTCAGTGAATCAAATGCTATAATTATAAATTAGACAAATTAAATTCATTAAAATGAATGATAATTAATTTAAAATAATTCTGAAAAATATGTTTTAAATTATCTAATTGAATAATTAGATAAATTACTAACTCAATTGAACAAGCAAGAGGTAAACCCAAAATTGCAATAAACACCACAATGATAATCAAATCAACAATGAGAAATCAGTCTTTAATTTAATTGGCAAAATAAGGATATATAAACATAAATTTTAGAAAATTGTTAAATATAAAATCAATCCAAATATTAATCCAATTCCATATTCAAAATATTTACAACTTAAAACTAGATTATACTCAAGTATTACAACTTAAAATTATTTAAAACTAAATAATCATAAACTCTTGAATTAAAAAGATAAATAAAAAATTAAATTATTCCTCTATGATCTTCATATGTAAATTCTAGACTCTAACTTTTTCTATGTTTATTTCAAATTGTCCTTCAAGGTAGCTTAAACTTTCATGAATGATGCTCTTCCTCCGAACTCCAAATGAGTCGCGACCATGGGAAGAAAAGTGATGCAATAAATACATGATGGCGAGGTAGCGTGGAAAGGGGTGGGAGATTGGAGAGGTGAGTTGTGCGTGAGAGGAATGGGAAATGATTAAATTCGTGGGTGAGAGATTGGAGAGGTGAGGTGGCACAATAAAATAATAGAATGGAGAGAGGAAGAGTAAGTCTGTGGGTGATGGTAGTTCATGAAGATCAAGGAGATGAATGATGACGGACGCCCGAAAAAAAAAAAAAAAAAACGAGAGAGCTTCTAAAATTTCCCTGGCGGTTGGAGGTGTTGATTGGTGAGAGGAAGAGAGGATTGGGAACAATAATCCAGTCGTTAAGAGAGAGAGTAGAGGGTTTAAAAAAAAAATATAATCAAAAAGAGTCGATGAAAAAAAAGATAAAAAAAAGTAAAAAAGTTTTATAATGTTCTTTGATTGGAAATGCTCATTATTATCTTAATGAATCTTAATAATTTTTTTTTGTCTCTTCATAACCTTTGGATACTCTTTTAATTATCAAGATTCAATCTTCACCATCAAGTTTTATTAATTTTATCCCTATATCCTGAAAAATCAAATACACCCATAGTGTATATTATGTTTAAAATTAATCTTATGTCTTAAGAAATACTTCAAAATAAATTTTTTCAACGATTAAAATTTTCCAACAAAATGACCAAAAACTCAAATAATGTGTAATAATTTAAATTAAATTCAATTAAAGATTGAAAAATTAAATCATGTTAAGAATAAGAAAATAAAATATTCACAATTTAAGCTCAAAATTTTTATAATTAATTTAAAAATAAATTATTCTTAAAAAATTAGGCAATAATTCAAATAATATCTAATAAACTCAGATTAATACAAAATTATCATTGAAATTCATGAAAAAATGAGATAAAATATATGATTTATCAGCAACCCAAAAAATACCAAAACTCTCATTCGGTTGAGATACCAAACGTTCTTGTACATTTGGTGCCATCGTCCAATATCTCCTTTGCCCCCTTATCCATTGTAATATTTTTTTTAAAAAAATTAATTTTTTAATTCTCTAACTTTTAACTTACTTGTCACTTAGTTTTCTAACTATGACTCGCTACGATTCGGTCTATCAATCATAATTTACTGTGACTCAATTTCTCAACTTTTAATTCACTTATAAGTCGGTCCTTATTTTTTATTTTTTAAAAAATTTCCCTATCAAATAATAGAGAAAAAAGAAATGCTCATGTATAATTCAAAAATACCCTCTTCTTGCTATTTGATGTAAGATCTAAGCTAACATAAAATAAAAAATTAACAAAAATTGAAGAATTGAATTATAAGTGAGTCAAAAGTTGAAGGACTAGGTCATATATAGACAAATCATAATTGAGAGATTGAGTTATAAATAAATTAAAAGTTAAAAAATTAAAAAATTAATTTTTTCTATTTTTTACTATGAGAAGTATATGGAGTAATGGGTTGATTGTGTGTTGTTGCCTTTAGGTTAGATTTTGGGCTTTTGTGTTCTTGGTTGATTGTATTTTAGGCCTTTTATTTTTTTTCTCTGTTTCTTTTGTTTTTTTTTTCTTGGTTTTTGTTACAGGTTTCTTTTATCCCTGGACTATATATATAGATGGTGTATGTATAGCCTAACTTATGCTTTTGTAGCATCAAATTTCATTGAATAATAATTTTTTCCTAGTGTTATTCAGTTTACTCAGCCCATCTATTCTGTCAAAATGGTATCAAAGCTACGGAAGAATATTTTAAGGCACCAAAAAGGAATAAAACCCGGGAAATTATTGATTTGCCACCTGGAAAAAGACCTATTGGTTGTAATGTGTCCATAAGGCAAAATATAATGTTAATGGTTCTTTAAATAAATTTAAGGTATATCTTATACCAAAGGGTTTTAGTCAAATTGAATGGGTTGATTATTTTGACACTTTCTCTCTTATGGTTAAAATAACAATTGTTAGATCTGTATTGGCGTTAGCTATTAAGAAAAACTAGAAAATATTTCAAATGGATGTAGATAACGTATTCTTGCAAGGTGACTTATATAAAGAAGTATACATGAAAATTCCATAAGATTTTGGTGAACAGGAGGAGACAAACAAGGTATATAAGCTTCTCAAATCACTTTATGGAATGAAGCAAGTTGCTAGATAGTGGAATATCAAGCTGTCTAGTGTTTTGAGTGAAGGTGGTTTCATCCAAAGTAAGTATAACCATTCATTATTTACAAAGAAATCTGGAAATGAGCTTGCAATTGTTCTTGCTTACGTTAATGATTTGGTTATTACTGGTCATTCTGAATTTTTTTTATCAATGACATAAAGAAATATTTGCGAAATAATTTTAAAATTAAAGGTTTAGGAACATATGGTATTTTCTGGGGATTGAAATGGCTAGGTCATATGAAGGTCTTGTTTTGAATTAGAGAAAATAAGCTTTAGACTTAATTGCCAGCGTAGGTTTAAGGGCTATTGAACCTAGAAGTGTTCCTATGACTTCTAGTTTAAAGCTGTACAGTGAGAAAAGAAAGGGAGGGAAGGAAGGATGATGAACTTAAAAATCCTAATCGGTACAGAAGATTAAGAGGTAAGTTGCTTTATTTGACAATTACTCGCCTAGATATATCTTATGCTATGCAGGTCCTCAGTCAATTTGTGAGCTGTCTAGGAAATCCCATCCAACAGCTACAATGAACATGGTCAAATACATCAACAAAGATCCTGGAAGAGGGGTTCTTTCCTTCCAAAGGTGATACTGAGGTGATGAGTTATTGCAACTCTGGTTGGGCATCATGTGCCGAAACAAAGCATTCAGTCATAGTATACCTCATAAAAATGGGAGACGCACCCATTGCCTTGAAATCTTAAAAGTAAATCACTGTTTCAAAATCCATGATTGATGCTGAGTATATAGGGCTTCAGGTAGTGTTGTATTCGAAATTGTGTAGTTGAAAGGGTTGTTTGAGGATCTAGGACTGTCTAACATTACTTCAGTTACAATGATGTGTGATAATAAGGCTGCCATACAAATAGCCTCTAATTTGGTCTTCCATGAGCACGCGAAGCACATTGAGATAAATTACTATTTCATGTGAGAAGAATTACAAAAAAGATTAATTTCATTATATTATGTTTCCTTAAAAGAGCAGCAAGTTGAGATCCTCACCAAGGCTTTAGGAAAAGCTCTTCATGAAAAATTTCTGAACAAGCTTGGAACCTTAAAATTTTTGTTCCCCCTAGCTTGAGGGAGAGTGTGGGAAATATAGAATAATGGGCTGCTTGTGTATTGTTGTCTTTATATTAGATTTTGGGTTTTTGTATTCTTGGGCCGATTGCATTTGAGGCCTTTTAATTTTCTTTGGTTCTGTTTTCTTTATTTCTTTCGTTTTTTACTTGGTTGTTGTTGAAGGTCTCTTTTATCTCTGGGCTATATATATGCAGATGGTGTCCATGTCGCCCAACTTTTTCGTTTGTAGTGTCGAATAATATATTTTTCTAGTGTTATCCAGCCCATCTATTCTCTCAACATCTATGATACTTTTCACCGTCTTCCATTAAACTAAATAGAGTCAATTTTATCACTAAAAATCCCAAATAATTTGAGATATTGTATAGCAGTTAAGTGGAAAGTGGTTAATTAAATTACCTAAGGATTGAATAAAAAGTTTGAAATGGCATTAGAATTAACCCACTGCTTCTTACCCTAAATCTCCAGGTTTATATAAGTAGCGAAGTAATTAGTTGGCATGAGTGGAGGATGAACAGTGGAGAGCAGAAAATGATGGGGAGCTAGCAATGTGTGTTGAACTGATGAGATGATTAAATTTGAGGAACTAGCACAGCAGAATCTGCCGTTATTAATGGTGGGATTCTCTTACAGCACACACCATGAATGCGCACCACAGGAACCTTCCCCACAAACTGCACCAACAGTAGTCTCGAGGGAATCCAAAGGCATTGCACTTTCTGTATGTGGGCTGTAATGAGTGGGTTCCGCGTTGCATCTTAACTTATATAGCCTTGATAAGACATTAAGTATATGGAATTTTTTCACTTTGTGACATTTCAACACACTTCCAATGATCCATCGCATATAAAGCACAGCAGTTCTTCACAATCATTAAAGTTTTTTGCCATGATATTTGGCACACAAGTCTTTTCCCTAGAGATCGCCGACCCTCCTGGCACACCTCACACAATCGTCTAAGATGGCCTTGGTGTCATACTTGCAGGCAAACCCTTCGTCCGCGAGCTTTGTGGAGCCCCACTTGATGTCCCTTCTCGGCCCTTCCAAATATCTGAAATCAGTCAATCACATTGTGCGTTCACTGTGAGTGCCTTAAGGGCTTTAAGGATTGAGTTTCCCAGTCCATCCTTAAGATGAAATCTAAATTATTCATATTAAAAATTTGAATGATTTAATTGTAAAGTATTATTATATATTATATTTATTAAAATAAAAATTTATAAAAATTATGAAATAATTTTAATAAATTTTTATTTTTAATCTGGTTTATATTTAATTTAGAGGATTCAATTTAATATTAAAACTTTTACAATTGATATATATTAATTATTCAAATTCACTCTACATAATTCTAAATTATGCAAAATAAATCTAGATAATCTATATATATTAATTATAAAAATTTTAATATTAAATTAGACCCATTAAATTTAATAAATATAATATATAATAATATATTAATATGAACTATTCAAATTAAAATTTAAATAGTTTAAATCTCATCTCAAGGATGAGCATATAAACCAGTCCCAGTGCCTTAACTCCCCTCCCCTCCAACTAATCATTGCAGTGTCTAAATTACAGCTATTAAATTTTATTAATATTTAAAAATTATTAAGATATATTTTTTTTTTAAAATTTAAAACAATACACATGGTCAAAATATCCCTCGTGAACAATCTCTCTAAAAGTTGATTCGATACCTTTTAAATATTATATTAATAAAATTTTTAACAATCGTTTGATCAAATAGTACCCTCGTTATTGTGCCACATGAGGCACTTATCATAAAAGTTGAGTTTCACCACATTCTCTTGCTTTTATTCTTTTTTAGAAGAAATTAATATAATCCCAAATTAAATGATGAATCAAATTAACTCACTTGTGCTTGACGTGGAGCTCGGGATAGGTCTGAAGATAGTAATTGCCAATATCAGCAGAAGAAACGTAGGAGGAAGCAACCAAGAATCTGCCAGTGAAAGAGGGCTTCTGTAAGCAAAAGATATGAGCATCGCACACATCTTGGACGTGCACGATTGGGATCTTCCCCAGAAGTTCCTCTATGAACCTCATCGAATGAAACTCCATTTCCGAGTCCTTAAGCTGACTAATAATCACCATCGCACTCCCAGACACTGAAGCATTCAGAACTGAATCCCCTCCCACCAGCCCGCAAGCCAGACTCACCACCTCCAACAATCCACCATCTTCCTTCCTCTCGTTGTACCTCAGAATCTCTCTCTCACTCTCAGTCTTTGATTCTACGTAGTTCTGCGTAAAGGGATAATATGCATGACATGCGCAAGACGAGACAACGAGCATATATGAATTAATGGATATTGGAACACACAAGTACACATCTATACCTTGAGATAGTCATTGATGTATGGGAAGTTTGGGAGATGATGAAGAGGGGTCCAGCAAGATTCGTCTATGAAATCCTTCAGAGAGGTGGCACCATCATCTCCGAGTGGAGATGCAGCAAGTACTGAGGATGTGTATATCAGTCTCCTCACGGTTTTCGCTTTGATACAACACTTCGCTATCTCTTTCGCTGCTTCTACTGTTGCTTCCGTCAGGCTCTTGTACTGCTTCCATACATCAAGTCTCATTTCATTCATTCTTTGTTAACTTTGCTTTTTGGAGACAGATGTCTAGCGTTTAATATTGCTACACACTTGATTGTTTCCATTTCAAAGTCATTAAAAAGCATCAATATAATAAATATACATGGTACATGAAATTTTCACATCACCAATGTATCCTATACTTCCATCATTTTAATTTTAAGGCTATTTTAGGCCTTGTTCATAATTTCAATTTGTTGATTAATACTGATATATTAAGAACAGGAATATGAAAAAGAAAGAGAAACCTGAGAGGGTTGGTGGTGTTGGAAGGCGGTGGCGACGTGGAAGACGAAGTGACAGCCATGAATGGGAGCCTGAAATGCGAGGGGCTCATAAACATCTGCTTCGAACAACACAAGCCTCGCCTCTGCATGTGGCAGCCTTCTCAGAAACCCTACTTTGGATTCGTCTTCTGCACACACATGTATGTAATTACCCAGTCATGCCATGCGGAGAGTAACTTAATAACCAACTTTGTAATTTAGATGAAAGAGAACACAAAGATATATGCATATATATACTCAAGTTTCTGAGAGTGGCATGGACAGTGTAACCCTGGAGAAGAAGCTTTTTGATGAGGGAAGCCGCGATGTAACCAGAACCCCCAGTAACACAAACCTTCAATTCTTCCTTCTCCATTGATTCTCTCCCTGAAACTTAATGAGTGGCGGAGCCTCAATCTTATCACTTTTGTGTTCGATATACCCCACGACTTTCTTTTCTTTTTTGGGCCAAGATATACCCCAGGACGGATAACGAAATGTACGAGAATAGTTTCGAATGATAAGGTAGATAAGCCAGTCCGTTCCTGTGAATATTATTTGGCCACTGAATTCGAAAAGGATGTATTACACCTCATGGCTACTGTGGAGTGGTGTAATATTAATTTCTTTTCCCATGTGAATTTTATTTGCCCTTTTAGAATTCTAAAACAATATTTAATAACATGTTTCCTTTTATCTTTGCAGTAATGCAGTGTGAGTGAGTGACAACCAGTTTTATAATTAGAGTTGGTAATATAGCTGGTAATATAAATCAACTTGTGACCTAAGAGTCCCACAACGGGTTATCAGCTTGACAGGGCGGGTTTGATATAACCCGCATTTTGTGCGAGTTGTATTTCCATCAATATACCAACCCACAGTGAGTTGGTGAGTTAAAAAAATATTTTTATATGCATTTTTTAATTTTAAAAATTATAAATTTTTCGTAATGTTAAAAGTTTTATTTATTATTAATTATTAGCATTACATAATTAAATATGAAAATATAATTAACATGTAGAAGTTTAGAAAGTAAAATTAAATTGTTAGCAAGTTAACCTTTTTTTCTTTTTTGCTAGCTGAGAAATTTTGAGTTTATTGAAGTAAGACATAATAACCAAGATAATACAAGAAAAAATAAAATTAAGATTTGTCAACAATTTAACAACCTACTAACTCAATTTAAAAACTGTTGAAGAGGATTTGAATGTTGATATATAGATCATTTTAAATAACTTTAAAAATAATTCACATACCACTTAAGACAATACTGCAAACGAAAGCACAATGATAGAATTTGAATCCATGTAGCCTACTTGAAAATATTTCATTCAAATTAAATTTTGTAATTTATTTTTTATGAATTTATAACTATCTCAGCTAATTAGATGTAGCAGTTGATAAAGCCAGGAGGTGGCTCAACTCATATTATCCCCCCTGTTTACGGTACCCCATTGATTCCTTCCCTTCTTTATTGTGGCGATAAACTGTAATTCAGTTCAAGACCTGATTATGAACTGTCCTGATTCATGCTTTCTAGAAACCTCGCTCGCAGAACAAACCCCATAGTTTTCTCGCTTCTCTCTTATCTCTTCCGATAGATTGTCCACCTTTGACAGAATTAAAGCACTATTTCTATATTAAACAAAACGACAACTTTAAAACTACCATATATAAACAAATACCCCATAGTTTTCTCGCTTCTCTCTTATCTCTTCCGATAGATTGTCCACCTTTGACAGAATTAAAGCACTATTTCTATATTAAACAAAACGACAACTTTAAAACTACCATATATAAACAAATCCAGCTCAGTCAATCTCAAAAGAATTACTTCCTTCAATCCTAAATGTAAGAACTTATTGAAAATTTTATTTAGACCCTAAATGCAAGTCGTAAACCTACTTTACCTCCCTTACTTATTATCATCTTTTTAAACTACCCTTATAATTAGATTCTTATATTGTAAAGTTAAATTTTGCATATGATTAAAAGAGGGTATTTTAGGAAAACGATGTGCATTTTTTAATAAATAATTAACTAAACTTTGTTAATTTATGTGAGTTAATAAACTAATTCTCATATCTGAGAGAGAGTATTTCCTAAATTCTAATCATACACTGGGCCCATAACACAACCGATTATGGTGAAGCAATTGCCTATTGCATGTGGAAACAAATGCCAATTAATGGGAGTCGTACAAGTTAAAATATACACCAGAGGATGTATTACACCACTCCACATGGGAAAAGAAGTTAATATATTCTTATACTTAATTCGAACAACCTAATATTCACTTGGAAGCAGAAGTAGAATAATCCAAATGATTAAATTGGATTCCCCAATTCTCTACATTCTAGCAATCAATCAAACCTTAGCACTCTTGAAGGGTAAATACAGTGAGATTGTGTCCTCAGTCTTGGTTGTGCGGATGTCCAAATGGTTACAAACCATGGGTATCACGCAGCAAACCATCTGATACAAAAGCTCGAAAAAAAAAACCTTCCAAATCTCGACATAATTCTCTTCATTTGATTCCTTATGCCTGCAATAAATGATTCAAACCGATCACTTAGCATTCCAAAAGATAATTTAGGCTTTGATTTGATCCGGGAGGATGCGGAAATTAAAAAATGAAATAAAACATTTGCGCGGAGTGGCTAGTATAATTCCAGCGCTCTAACTTCAATGCTTGGTTCACAGGCCAACAAAGAACACAAAAACACTTGCACACTCAAAACCAAGCGAACCAAAATTCAGCAAGCAATTACAGCTAAAATTCCCTGGTCTTTTCACACTCAATTCTTTCTGCTAGTAAGAGAGAGAAATGAAAGCCAGGTAATTTGAAAAAAAAAAAAAAATTATAGCCTGTTGTATCATAGCTTGCCTGGCATCTTACGCTACTGATTTGGATCTAGTGCTCCTGAAGCATTGCCTTCTCCGGTTAGCATATTGTTTGGGTCCTATATAAGTTGTAGGGGAAACAAATTAAAAGCATGCTAGATGACTAAAATGAACAGGTTGAATGAAAATAGCACCTACCTCCATTCCCCATTTGATATAATCCGGGGATTCACAGGCCTTATATTCATCAACCAAACTCTCAATTACGTCCCTTGATTCATCAAATTCTGACAGGTCATTATCCTGCCCATTTTTATTTTTGGTGAAAATAACATCAGACGATATCGAGGAAGTTTTCAACATTTGTTGATAAGAATATCAGGTTGTTGTCATGTAGTTGGCCCACTTACAGCAAAGATAGGGAACTTTCTGTAGTTGTCAAGAAATGCTTGTTTCTTTCTCAACTTCTCATATTGGCTCAAACACTTGCTAAAAAGGTGCCGGATGCTTGTATGGCTTGCCAGCATAAGCCCGCTAACCTACCAGATACAGTACAGGTCATACAGTTATATTTATTCTCAATTTGTTGACTATCTTCCTCAGGAATAATGGTTATTTCTAAGAGAAGCATGAACCAGCATCGAACATGACACCAGCAATAAAAAACATGAAACTGACAAAAATGAAGAATGCTGGAAGGACAATAGTTTTACCCTGTGTGCAGTTTGAACATAGGGTGATTTTCTAGAAAGGGCAACCTGCCACAAGTACAAAATGGGAAAGGAGGAAATAAGATCAATTTATGCCATGAATACCCATTTAAAGGAGACAAGATTATGTAATTGCTACTACTTTCAGTTGCTCTGCCACAGAAGTGAGACCTGAATACTTGCAGGACCCCACTCAATAAAGTTAACAAGCTTTCTTTCACGTATCCTCTGCAAACTTTCGTGAACCTGAATCCAAAGGAAAACATGATATAGCACAAATCAAAATTTTGCTAACCAGAAACATGATAAAAATAAATCAAACATTTCATAGAGAGCTGCAGAATAACTACCCAAAAAAAAAAAAACCTATTCATAGAAGACCGTAGAATTTAATAATACAAAAGAAAAAAGCATTATACCCGGAGAACTAAGCTACACAAAGCATAAATTTGAAAGGGTTAATTATCTATGAAAAGACAAGAAATCCTCAGTAAAAATTTGACATGATGTTAATCAATTGAATTACAATATCAAAGATTACATAAGAATCCAGATCAGGAATTCAATTTAGTGGCTTATAACATCTATTTTTCAGTTTATATTAAAAATGGCAGGCAGGTGACATGAGTTCCTGCGGCTTTTAGAACACAGGTTTCAAACAAAAACAAAAGAGGCAAAATTAACATTACCTGAGTTGGATCGACCTCTCCTTGAATGATATTGAGAATTGATATATATTTTGCTTGGCTAGCATCTTTTGTACGAGCATATGAAGAGACCATAATATTCTTTGCCTGCCAGGATCATTGATATAAGCAGAGTAAAAAGCCATTCAAATGGAAGTTTAAATGTTTAAGCAGTCATAATACCTGCAGAAGTCTTCTCATAACATCAAGCACTGTGGTCTTACGAATTACATTAGCCTGCAAGGATATCATCAAAGATTTCAAATATTTCTTCAGAAGAATAATATGAGGAATCACTACTTAGTAGGCTTGCAACACCACACATATACATATAAACAATGACCGATAAAATTACAGAAGAGAAAAAGAGAAGCAGCAGAAGACATAGAAAAAGAGATTGATTAGTAATTTCAATATAGACTCATTCCAGCTCATTGTTTTTGACAATAATGCAACAAAACTCTCCATGAATTAGTCTCAAATGAAACATTTAATGCTCCAAAAATCGTGCTCTAAAACATTATATCAAATGCAAACAAAACATATTGATCTCACCTGGCGTTCCACTGTCAAAGGTGTATATCCTGTCATTAGAAAATGGCATCTTGGTGTTGGAATCAAAGAGGCAAGAAGACCAACCAAGTCATTATTCATGTATCCTGGATACCGAAGAGTGGTTGTACTAGCAGACATCACAGTAGAAACTAAAGAATTTGTTTGAGTAAAAGTTGGGTTTGACAGATGAAGGCGCTCTACAGCAATTCTATTCAGTGCAGTGTTATCAAGAACAACAACACAATCTGCATTAAGTGTGAGCCGCTTAAGTGTCAAGAGTGAATTGTATGGTTGGACCACAACATCACTTGTCTCCATTTGGTTGGGAAACACACTGTATGTCTGAACCAGCTTCTTGCTGTAGCGATCATTTAGAGTCTCCAACAAATATGAACCCATACCTGTATGGTTTTATCAGAATAAATAAAAGTACCGGGAGCATAAACAATATTATTTCTAACAAACGGAATCCAAGAAGGTTATGATACGTGGGCACTTAAAAAAAAGGAGTTGTGTATGCATCCAACATGTGGGCACTGATATTTGAAAAAAAGCAACGTTTTAAATTTCACATGGACACTTCAGATTTTGTCATGTTGCCATATCTATGTTAGCATTGTTTCTGATGTCTGTGTCAGTATTCTCTCTTCCAAGCAAGCAAGAAATAGTTGAGAAATTCCCAAATTTCCAGCCTCTCCATATCTTATTCAATGCTAGGTAGAGATCCAAATCAACTACATACAGAGAGCACTCTAAACTTTTGTTAGAGGTGCTAAGCCATCAGGGCAAGTCTGCATTGTAGAATGTTAGAACAACTTAATTTTGGTTAGTAGGCCGCAGATATACTCTAGGCAGAGTTGATAATATGGGTCAGCCTACGGGCTGCGGGCTTAGTGGGGCGGGTTGCTATAACCCGCATCCCTGAAGGGTTGTATATCTGCAAACTGTGGGTTGGCAAGCTAACCTGCCAATAAAACATTTTTTTATAATTTTTTAATTTTAAAAATTATAAATTCAACTCTTAATATTATTTTTTTTTAAACTATACCGAATCGCATTGCATTAAGAAATTGTTTCTATTTATTTTGCATATTCATTCTCTGCACTATACAACTGCACAATAAAAAATGATACTTTTGACCACGTAACAGTACAAATTAAACATTTCCTATGTATAAAAAAATTAAAAAAATTTAGTAGTACTAGAAAATGTCCATCTCTTTAATTTCATGCCATTTCAAATTCTAGGCATCATCGTCATAATTTCACTTGGATGAGAGGCTAAACTTTAGGTAGAGATCCAAATCAACTACATACAGAGAGCACTCTAAACTTTTGTTAGAGGTGCTAAGCCATCAGGGCAAGTCTGCATTGTAGAATGTTAGAACAACTTAATTTTGGTTAGTAGGCCGCAGATATACTCTAGGCAGAGTTGATTATATGGGTCAGCCCATGGGCTGCGGGCTTAGTGGGGCGGGTTGCTATAACCCGCATCCCTGAAGGGTTGTATATCTGCAAACTGTGGGTTGGCAAGCTAACCTGCCAATAAACATTTTTTTATAATTTTTTAATTTTAAAAATTATAAATTCAACTCTTAATATTATTTTTTTTAAACTATACTGAATCGCATTGCATTAAGAAATTGTTTCTATTTATTTTGCATATTCATTCTCTGCATTATACAACTGCACAATAAAAAATGATACTTTTGACCACGTAACAGTACAAATTAAACATTTCCTATGTATAAAAAAATTAAAAAAATTTAGTAGTACTAGAAAATGTCCATCTCTTTAATTTCATGCCATTTCAAATTCTAGGCATCATCGTCATAATTTCACTTGGATGAGAGGCCAGAGAGTTGTTACACCGGATACACCACCAAATCTCGGCACTTAACACATGACGCCTGTTGCCTTGAATGTTTTTTAGGGCCAACTAATGCTTTTTCTTTTTCGGTAAAAGGGCCAAACTAATGCTTTAGTAATTAACAAGTCTGAACATTAATTCAAGACGGAAAACAATAGTACTCATAGACGGAAAACATAATTCAGATGCATGACAATTAAGAACCATGTAGTAGGTGAATAAAAAATGATCTAGAAAATAGCAAATTAATATTTAAGTTTTAAAATTTATACCAAGTGTAAAAGTATATCTATTATTTTCTATCTATTTTTTTTTTAAGAAATACGCAGGCTAACTCGCAAAAGGTTCAAGTTATGTGGTGCGAGCCAAACCCACCCTGCATCTAAATGAACCTGTTTTCTCCAACCCAACACTTTTTTGCGGGTTGGCGGGTTGAACCTACATTACCAGCTCTAAATCTAGGTGCAAATTAAAAGAATCTTTCAGCAATATTGTACTTCTTAGAATACACCAAATGCAAAACTCCTCATTCAGAAAAAGAGGGGAAGATGTAGAAATGAAAATAAAAGTAACGATGCCAGAGAAGAACTAAACCTGAACCAGTTCCTCCAGCAATTGAATGACACAGAACAAAACCCTCAAGACTGTCACTGCCATCTGCCTCTCTGTCAATCATGTCCATTATGTCTTCTTGAACATTCTCTCCCTGGCCAGAAAGTAACAAACACATTGGCCACACAAACAATTTTGCATTCATGAAATGAAATAGAGGCCTTTCATAACTACTAAATAGGGAAAGATCTTCCTCAAGTTTTAAAATTGTAAATAACATTTTCCTTAGAGTGACCTTCCAGGAATATGAATTGTGAACTTGTTTGTAAACTATGAATAAGGGCATTGCAAAACTGGGTGAGTTAGTATTAAATTTAAAATAGTCATCAATCAGTCCAGGGCAACTGCTCCAGTAATAGAACCAAAATATATATTCTGATTTGATTATTTGCTGTAAGATATCTAGAAATTCCAAATGCCATAGAAGAAATATGAAACTATTTTACATTTTTTTTTCTATATGGATGTGCCAAACACCTAATCAGTAGAAACTCAGCACACAAAAGCGTTAAAAAGTTCTCCAAGTCATGTCATAACATGAGTAAGGTGAGCATCATACAAACAAATTACTGGAAACTTTGGGGATAGAAGTAGATTTTATTGCAGCAAATTTAATTTTGTTGGGACAATCTAATGATGAACCTGATGATATCCACTGGCCCAATTGTTTCCTGCACCTCCTCCATGATCTGATACAAAAATGTTTTCATGATTGTAGAGATTTCGGTAGTCACTGTTCTGAATGCCATTGATAACTCTTGGCTCCAAGTCTATCAACAGAGCTCGAGGTATGTAGTGCTGATCATCAGCTTGATAGAAAAAAACATCTTTCCGATCACCTCCCTATAGCATTTTGACCAACATAAGAATATAGATTTAACCTTTATAATCAGATAATAATGCATTCTTGTTGCTTTCAGTTATGCACTAATCTCAGCATCTTTTGCCAATACCCTCCACAGCTAAAACGAACACAACTATCAGATTGTTTACTGAAAAACCTTTATAAGTACTGTAAGTAAGAATCTTTTAGTTGGTCGGATAGAACTTGAATCACCCTCTATTTCCATTTTCCCATCCTCACTTTTCTACTCATTTCCCCATGTCATTTGCAAACCCCTCCTGGACCTCATTCTAGCTACATCTTATTATCCCCCCTTCCCCACTTTTCATGTTCACTCCCTCACCTTTAGCACCGGCTCAGACTCAGTGGCTCGGTCAGAATAATAACAACAAAAGGCCACTTCAGAAATAACAAACTTGACTAAAGTCCACAAGTGTTCCCCAAAGTTGGACAAATAAAATGAACCTTGTGATAGGGGAACAAAAAACTGGGGGGAAAAGAAGGCAACTTTTCAAGCATAAAAGTAATAAGTAAGAAATATTTATCATCATTTATTGGAGTCAGCAAGCAAGAGCTTGTCTGATTCCAATTGTAAAGGACTAGTTTATGCTGTGGCTGGAACTGGCAACAACTTAAAGTTAGACAAATTTCCTGATATAATCTCTCAACTCCATGAGAAAAAAGTTTATACAGAACTGAAATTCCCACTTTCTGGAAGGTATGAGTCACATGTCATGACCTACCTCGTAAGGCTATATTGTTCATAGCTTTACAAGTTTACTATGATATTGGATCCATTGATAGGACAAAATCCACTTCAACTGAATGTTTTGATGCATAAAATGTTTTGATGCACTCTTCACACGAAAGTCTATTGGGCTTGAAGAGTGGTTGTAGCATAGATTCAGCGACTTGTGCCATAATTTCATTCAATTATTAAGAATGAGGAATTATAATCTTACAACAAACAACAAGAATTTCGTGACTACCCTCATTCCCAAGATATCTATTGATCTTTCTTTAAGTTACCGTAAAGTCCATTTCTTTCTCTTCCATCAAATGTCCTCCAGCAAAGTAAAAAAGTGTCAGCAATGAGAAACCTTCATAGCCCAAATAGTGATATTAATTTTCATTCAGATCAACTGTGCCGAGCACTGAATCATCCATGTATCTTTAACCAGCATGCATCAACACAGCAAGCACAAGAAGGCATAAAGGAAAGGCTAGAAAAGGACCTGAGTGGCGAAGTCTTCGAGGATGCCTTCTTTGCTGATGCCGTGCTCGAGGCAGAGCTGCTTCCAGAACTCCATGCCGATCTGGTTCCCACATTGTCCGACCTGAAGCGTGATGATTTCTCTCGGCATATTTTTTTTTTCTCGTGAAGTTTATGTTTGTTTCACGGGAAAGTAGGGTTCAGATCCGGCAGGAGGATTCAAGCGAATTCGCTCTGTCGTGGCGGGGAGTGCCTTTTAATTTTTTTTTTTTTTGTTTAAAAAGAATAGGAATGACTCACAGATGGTAGCGACAGTGAGAGTGAGAGAGATACTGAGGGTGAGAATGAGAGGGAAAATTAATGAGAACAGGTGGGAAGTGTCACCTCCGGTAGCATTACAGTGTGCTTTTTTAGGCAACTTTTTTTTTTTTTGGGGGTACAAACATCATGGGATGGTCTTCGACACTTTTTTTTTTAATTGCGTTTAAATTCTATTCAACACAATTAATTATTTTTAAATTTATTAACAATTAAGTTTAAAAGAATGACAATACATTTTTTTATATTATCATTTTTCTAAATTTAATTGTCAATAAATCAGGAAATAATTAATAGTGTTACATGAAACTTTAAAATAATTCTTTTTTTTTGTCCACTAACATATTTTACTAATTTCTACTCATATCGTTTGTGGAGATTGACTTCTTTTCGTATTTTGTAAGATTTCATCACAATATTATATATGTATATGTATACGTATGTATGTATGTATATGTTTTTTCCCATGCATTGCGTTCTATTATGTTCCAAACAATGCCTTCCATAACACGAGGGAACTGAGCATGCAATTATAAAAGTGATAATTGATAATTTTTTTAGTGATTATAGAAATTAGTTTAATTACATGAAATTGATTTCATAGTAAACAAAAACAAAAACTTTAGGAAAAATTTCATATAAAAACTCAGGGGAATAATAATGAGGGCTCCCAGAGGACAAAAAATAATAAAAACCCTAAACAACAGTTATTCATAGATAAACTTTTGGTTGTTCAAGACCCTCATTACTTTTTACCCCAACTCTTCTCAAAGCCCTCTCTGCCATTCTCCCTAAAAATTTTAAGATCTTGCATTCGATTGCTTTTAACTTCGTCACATATCAATGATGACCCTGAATTTTTCAGCAGACCACTTTACCAGCAAAGGCTTTGTTTAGAAAATCAATTGTGTAGCTGCCAATAGAAAGCGATTGCATAAAAATCATAATATACTAATTCCCAGCAAGAGAAAACATAGGTGCATAATTACTGGGAGTTGTGCACAAGAAACAGTCAGAAAGAAATATAGATCATACATGGAGGCTTGAATTCACATGCCACATAGTAAGATTCCATTTCCATCTACACCACAATCTGTGCCCAAATGTTGAAGCAGAAGCTATAGATTGGGCGTCCAAATTAACCGTATAGAAGTTCAATTTATTCCACCGATGATGCCCAAGCACCAGGACATCATTGAATGGTTGCATACAGTGGAACAATGCTACAAAATACTAGTGATTGAATTTAAGCAGGCCTCTTCGGAGAACCTTGATAAGAATTGATTATGAAAATCCCTGCCAAGCCAACAGGAAATATTACGACGTGTGTGGACGGTTGCCAAAACTATTTGTCCATATTACACAAGGCTTCCTACAAAATTCGTTATCAAGATCAACAATTAAGAAACTAGGAAAAGAATCAGATGAGATGGTGCCACGAAATTGTCTCCTTGAACAAGCAATGCGACCTGTCATCTGGTAAATAGAAACAAAAAGATCTGGACGTATCAAGGAACAAGCAACGAATATCTTTTTTTTAACCCAAAAAAAAAAAAAAAACCCTTTGAATTCATGCAAATGTTGGCTTACCAACAGAATTGCAACGTATCTTGATCGTCAACGGAGACTTGACATCATGAATGTGATCTTTGTTCAACAGTGACTTCAATAAGATTCTCTTCTTCATCTGACTTTACTGCTAATGGCATATCTACGAGCATATTTGGTGGGGCAAAATACATGTGCAAAGACATCATACAAATAATAATGCCCAAGAAAAGCTGCAAAGAGAAAGAAAAAGTAAATCACTATCCAGTTATA
The DNA here is from genome assembly GCF_029017545.1 of Prosopis cineraria. Taxonomy (NCBI): domain Eukaryota; kingdom Viridiplantae; phylum Streptophyta; class Magnoliopsida; order Fabales; family Fabaceae; genus Prosopis; species Prosopis cineraria. The sequence goes on along the minus strand of NW_026555343.1, from coordinate 42,713,118 downwards.
GCATGATATTCAAATGCAACTGGAGCCTAAGGGAAGAAGTAGAAAACAAGAGCATTTACAAAGATATTTGCACATCAATGATAATGAGAATAAAATTAACTTTTCAATAAGAGTATTTGAGACAAGCATTCCACAAAATTGTGGAGAATTATAAATAGAGATCCAGAATCAAGTCTTTACACTTGATGACCAAATAACCACAGTTTAATTATTCATTTTAAAATCTGAAGTGGATAACCAATTTTATTGTTGTCTGGTCTTTAAGTGTGAGGAAACTGCCACATTGTCCTTGCTTAAATTTTTCCCTTAACTTTCAAGATCGACAAGCTCAAAACTAGAGCAACAGCAAAATAGGTTTGCTCATTCTGCTAAACAAAACTCCAATTGTTCTGTGGAAATTTGATCTGAGCTAAAAGCACGGCCAAGAGGAGAGAGCATTAAACACTCCTAAACAAAGAAAAGGTGAAAATTTACCTGCAATGTAGGCTTGAAATTGAAGAGGAATATTGATAGTATCATTGTCAGAAGCATTGCCATAGATGTGGAATAAACCTTAAGAAAGCAATCAACTAACAATTAAGGGAGTAAAAATAAAATAGAGAAAGACATCATATGCACTGATTCCTCAATACTCAATTTGTGCACCATTACAATTACTTATTTTCTTGCAACGAAATAAAACAACTTGCGAAAGATGAAAAATCCAGATAATTAAATGAATCATGTACACAGTACACCAAACTGGGTACAAAAAAAGGTTGGTTAAAGTCCATTTTTGCCCTTAAAGCATTTGGGGAGAAGCATCCAGTGACTTAAAGTCCTTGCTGTAGCATATTGCCCTTCAAGTAATTAAAAACATATCAATTTTGTCCCTAGGTTAACTTGAATAACGTTGACTATCATTTGACTAATTTTTGCCAACATGTCATGCCAAATGTATCTAATTCAATCCCTTATCTCTTTCTTCCATCTTCCTCTCCCCTCTGCATATTCTCTTCTTCCATATTCCTCTCTCCTCTGCATATGAATGTAGCAACAAGTTCCATCAATTCCCAACTTCGATCCCTATCCCTTTAGACCAAACCTCCTCTCTATCGGCACCATTGCCTTTAGAAAAATCCAAATTCACAAAATCTATTATATTATATACACTAGAAGCAAAATTACAAAACCATAAATCCAAAAAATTCCAACAGCTCAAGACTTCTTAAACCTAGAAAAAAGATTGAAAAACCAGTCATGAACATCCCAAAGAAATCCACAAGTAATCGAAAGCTTACACCCCATTGCCATCAAAAAGGATGAAAACAATCAATTTCTGATTTCCCAGTAAGCCGCCATTAATGGAAGTAGAGGATGTTCTGGAAATCGATGATTCTTGCTAATTCGAGGCTTGAAATCTTGAAGGGAGCCCCAAGTTCATCGAAATCAGCTAGTTCTCAAGCAAACCCAGAAGCTGTTGATGGATCTGGAGTTTCATGGGTAGGGACTGAAAACTTTCCAATGAAAAGGAGGTGCCAAGTCGCTAATGCTAAGGTTGCTCTTGGTTTGAAGATTTTGAAGAGCTATTCTCTCTTAGGCTATAGCCACAATGGCATGCACCTTCTTAATTAGATGGGTTTAATTTAAGTATGTCGAAGAAATTTCAGTACCAATAGGACAGTCATCTTCCACCACTGCAAATCCTTATGAAACTTCCAATGATGATAGATTAAGTTTCTGTTATTGGCGTCTGACAGGGAGGAGGGCTTGGATATATGAACTGTCAAGAATTTAACCAGAGAAAAGGTGCTCCCTAGTGCACTGGTGCTTTGATGCAGCATCTCAAGCTCATGATGCTGAGCTATCTTATTGACCACCTCAGCATTTATCAAGCCAAGTCATTGCCACGTGTTTCAGAAAGTGGGTCCCACTAATATGACTAACAGAAGTTTATGAAGATCTAACGTCAAGGGCAAAATTGCTCCATTTTAATTACTTAAAGGGCAATATTGCTACGATATGGACTTTAGGTCACTAGGTACTCCTCTATAAATACTTTAATAGCAAAAATGGACTTTAACCGACAAAAAATGGGGGAGACTTAAGAGAGCCAAAGAAGAGGTACCTTTACAATATTATCAGCATATTTCATTAACCATGAAACCAAAAGACCAGTAGACCCTAGGTTCAATACTACCATCCAGTTAGTCCTAGTGTACCCATTGAAAATACGTTGCCACCACGGTCCCTTTTCAAACCCACCTCTGAAATCATCCAAAAGAAGCCTAGCCATATTAAAATTGCACCAAACCTGGAAGAAAAAAACTCTGGTCACATCTAATTGGTAATTTAATTAAATTAAAATAGAATTATCATGTTTTAAAGGACAATCCTAAGTGATTTAACAAAAACCCATGTTAACTGCCATTTTATCCTGATGGGCGTAGTAGAAAACTATGCCATTAGAAATCTCACCCAACTCTTTAAAATTTAAAACTAAAACAAACCCGAAGATCTGTTCCCCTCTATTTGGTAAATTTAAACCTTCACCCTGCTTCACCAAAAGGGTGTTCATTTTCAATGATCACCTTAATTTATAGCTGCATCCCACATCATGGCTCCAATCCCATTGTCATATCTATAAGGTGTGCAACATAATTCTAGGAATCAAATATAAGCATAATCTACAAAGCAATAAACCCAAGTAACTAGCCATAACAAGCATATAAATAAGATTTCTACCAGAAACACAAAAGTTAGACAATGGTTGGTGCACGGGAAAATTCTATAAAGGAAATGGGAAAGTATAAAAGATAATGCACTTTCCCATTTCATTTCTAGAAAAAACTTCTCTGCATGCCAAACATTGCCTTAAAGCCCCCAATACTTTTTAAATTTTTTCCCATTTTAAAATGTAATATTTATTGCTATTGAAGTGGAAATCTGAAAACAAAGTTTATACTTGTGGGTGAAGGGACTGAAGAGAGACAACATGGAGGAGATAAAAATTAAAAAAAAAAAAGTCAAAAGTTTGAAAGATAGATTAGAAGCTGATAAAAGCACTTGCATGTGTGAGTATGTAAACATTTGAAGTGAAAAATGCAAGGAAGAATACCTACGTGTACAACTGTACATTTCTGCCAGTATAAGCTGTCATTGTTTTTTCTTCATCAAGAATTCGGTATAAAAAACCAGCCAATGCAGAGAGAACAAGCAGATAGAACTCCTAACATGTATCCTTGAATTGGTGCTGATAAAAAAGGAGTCACATGAAGCTTCCCCACCCCCCCTGACCTACGTCAACAAAAAACAGTAGAGCTCCCATGTTAAGAATACTCCATAATGGGACGAAAATTTTAAACCTAATATTCAAAAGAGCAAGTGCGTCTATGTGA